>NC_047123.1:39709629-39764629 GCF_902500255.1 Thalassophryne amazonica | reverse complement strand
AATGAGATAAACAAATTAATGAAGTTGATGCCTTACTAGGTGTCAAAGGTCAAGGAGAAGAGATGAGTTTAGAGATTTAAAAGCAGACAGAGATGAGGTCTGTCTGATCTGCTGAGGTGGGTCACTGCATCATCTTGGAGCCACAGCAGCAAATGTTCGATCCCCTCTGAGCTTCTGAGTAGTTTGAGACACACTCGGAAGCAGCTGATCGGCTGACCTGAGAGAGTGGGCGGGTTTACAGAGGTACTCAGAGAGACAGGAGTGGGGCAAGAGCATTCAGGGATTTAAACACAAAGAAACAAATTTTAAAATGAATCCTAAAATGTATGGGCAGCCAGTGGAGTAAGGTTAAAATGTGTACTTGCAGTGGTACTTGTAGTAGTAGTAGTAGTCATCAAAACAGTACTTGCTTACATTTTTTGTTGCATTTTCTTTTTCCATCTCTGAAAGTTATATGTTTGTTAATAGAAAACTGCAAAATAAAGTTTAGAAAAAGAAAATAAAAAGGATAGAGCTGCCACGTGCAGGTGTGTGACCCTCAGCAGGTGAATTGGCTCAAACGGGTCGTCTGTGCCGAGTAAATGAAGCAGGTGTTTTCTTCATGCTAATGCTGTTTTTTGTATTTGTGATTATATTTGTTAAAATAAATGTCACATTTGAGTTTCACCATGAAAAAAGTAGTACTTTCAGTAGTTGTAGTCTCAGGCTGCTGTCTCTGCCCTCAGGTTCCATCGCCTTGGCGGTTGTTCTGGCGGTGGCCATCTTGGCCCTGCTGTCCATCCTGGCATACTGCTTCCTGAAATCCAGGCGGGAGCGCTCACAGCGCCCGTCAGCTACAGGCCCCGCCCACGTTGCCCTGGCAGAGCAGGACACGCTCGTGTACAAGAGCACCACCAAACCCGTGTGACGCCGCTGCTCAGATCATCACTTCCTGTCATTTCCTGTCTTTCATATTTTTGTATTTATTTTGTGTTAGCTTGCAGTCGGAGATGCTAACTAACGATTTGTAGGTGTGGCTTTGATTCCCGCTTGGCCTTGGATGTGGATCATCTCAGTCCCCCAGCCGTAAACTGGTTCCTGGCTTGGCTGGGTGAGAAATCTGCAATGGACTGGGATTACCTCCAGGGGGAGTCGTAGACTTGAATCCAGGTCCCAGAGTAAGAACGGGCGCCAGCGGGCCTCGGGCCTGGACTGGACTGGACTCAGTTCTTCTGTAAACAGTAAAATAACAGTTTGGTCTCAGGTGGAAACGGTTGTATTTTTATTCATGAAGTGCATATTTGTGGCATTTTGATTTTGTTTATTTTGAAATGGACACGTGACAGCACTGTAAATATGAAGGTTTTTATTGTGAAAATCTCAGGGTTTTGATCAGGTTTCTGCTGTTAAATTATAAAGTGCAAACCGTTTTGATTAGTGTAAAGTGAAAGTTTTTGGTCTCAGCTGTCAGTGTTTAATCTTTTAAGCGGGACATTATTTAAAAGGTCGTCATGACAACCTGCACATGTCCATTCAACAGGCCCTTAGCGTACTGATGTGTCTGAGTCGACTCGGACTGGGGTTCTGATAATATTCAGAACACAAGGCCACTTTGAAATCTGGACATTCCAAACATTTAATCCTGGTTTTCATCAATGCCACACTAAGATGAAGTATTTACCGTCACGAAGACGCCAATTTAAACTCTGGATTTGTTTTATGACTGCTGATTACATTTAAAAAAAAAATAGAATGTGATGCTAAAATACCCTCTGCCATATGAGCATCATCTTTATAATTTGCAGTTGTTTATTAAGATACTATTGTCTTATGTACAATTTGTACATGTTCAGTAAAGCCCCTCAATCAATCAAAAACTACATTTATGTTGTAACGGCATCTGAAGGAGAGTGTGCATGTACACAAGCTTTTGGCAAGAGCAGAAGTTAGCTTTGAGTTGGTGGTAATTTTGGAACGTAATGTGCACGCTGACGTCCACGAAATGCCTTGGAATTGACTCTAGAGATGTTACCAGGTTACAAAAACAGCTTTTTCAGTTTCAGAAGTGTTTATTTCTTGCTAGCTTTTACATATGACAGATTTAGTCAAAAACAAAGTAAAGTTAGCAGCTAGCGACACCAGGAAGTGACATCACCATGCTAACAGCCATGAAATCATATAAAAATAGGAACAGAATGACATTTTAACCTCTTAAAATACTTAAGATAAACTTTATTGATGTCACAGAGGAGAAATTCACGTTACGTCAGCTCTTAATAAACACACAAGATGGATGCAAGTAGAGGAAAACGTTCATCAAACAGCGTGTGTGAAGATAAGCAATAATAATACTTGTAACAGTACAAGACGTAAGAAAATGAGGTAGAAATAGAATATATATATATATAGATAGATACTTATTAATCCCAGAGGGAAATTCAAGACATTTCATTGACATTTCCTTTCATTGATATACATACACACACTTCTTAGAATAGGGTCAAGGTTAGCAATCTTTTGAACTTGTCCCAAAAAGGTTCCCTGTGAATTTTAAGACTCTGGAAGTAACAGGACTGTACTTATGCTGAGCATGGACAGCTGGACAAAAAGCCTTGCAATACCTGATGACCATATTTGATGACAAAGACGTTACAGTTTTTAATTACCTCTGATCACCTGCAGTACTTTGATGCCCACATGGGGGCTGCAGCCCACACTTTGTATCACTCTTCCAGCCATCTTGTTGGGGAACCTCATCCTAATGGTCAACCACAGCTAGTTATCAGCTTTACTTCTGGATGGATATTTCATATCCCAGAATTTTTCCTTCAATTTCTGGGTAAATTGTTCACAGTAACGTTAGTTGTTACTGTTGGGATGCCACAAAGCAGATCAGCACACAAGTATGGAAACGGCGCCACCATGGTGCCTGATGACAATACAATCTAACCATTTTTTAAATGGGTGTGTGGGGGGGGGGGGGGGGGCACGTGACCACTCTGTATACAACACTGGCTCACTCATTGGCCAATATTTTTGAAGCAAACTGGCCGCCATATTACCACTCGCATGTGCCGCTCCTGAACGCTCTTTTCTATTGATCTTAATGAGGCGCACGCAACTTTATCTTTGATTTTGTAAAAAAAAAAAACAACCTTTATGTGTAGCTATAAACTGTGCAAATCACCAGTTCAAAGGCCGTGGACAAACATTTCACCTGCGAGTATGACTGAAATGGAAAGTAATGAACAGTAATTTGAAGAGTTCTCTCCCTTATACCAGCATATAGGCAAAGATAAGAATAATAATAATAAGTGGCTTGTTTGTAGCTACATATTGAGTTTTGTGTTGGATGAACTATTTTAAGACATTTATTAGGTCTACTTGTGCATAGTGTTGGAGCTTTTGGCGTTGTTGCTGCGAGCTTTATTACTAATAATAGGCTGAAGATCATAGATCTGTGTTTAGTAAATATTAATGTTGCAAAGGGAAAACTACCTCTCCTGTAGCTAGTTAAGTGGTGTTTTATTCTATCAGTGCAGCTATAAAAAATCCACTATTGCTGTATTATCCACCATGACTTTTACTATCCATCCGCTTTTGTACTTTTGTTTATGATATGGTACCGATAGATAGATGGATAGATAGATAAATAGATAGATAGATAGATGAATATGCTTGCTGATGATTACACAAAACTTGTTTAAACTTTGATTAAAGAATAATAATTTTTAGAATGGAGTATTTGTCCTGGTGAGTAATTGAGAATAGAATGGTACTAAAAGAAAGAAAATAAATAAATGAAACAGCTATTCATGGCAGACATAGATTAGGAGGGATGAAGGTTACATTATCTGGAGAACAAAAATAAGAAAATGAGAGAATCAGTTCAGTTATTACTCCAATTTTTTTAACGTTCTAATAAACTGGCGGTGTGCGGTCTGCATAAATTGGGAGTGGTAAGATGGCCGCCAGTTTGCTTCAGCGGATTGTACGGAGTGTGTGTGTGTGGACCAATCAGAGATCCAGAGTTATATTCAGATTGGTGGGCGTGACCCTAATCTGTTGGCTTCAAGCTTCGTTTGTCTCTAGACTGACATGACCAGCAGGGGGCGGCACAGAGAAGGTTAATCTGAAAAGCATATGAACAGAACCTCACTTTTCTTTATCAATGATTTGCTTAACATTTTTAAAAATTTAGTTGTATTAAATGACTGTACTTTTAAAACATTTTATTTCCTTGAGATTTGATATATTTACATGGAGAAATTTTTCAACTTTAAAATAAATTTTATTTTCAAATGATTTCAGAATTGTTACAAATTGCAATGGTTTCTCTTGTGAAAGTATGACTTTAAGATTCTGATTCTACTTCATGTAATTTTCCTCTGAAATGTTCTTTTTTCGTAGCACTCAAGTTGTTTTCTTACTAACAGCTGAGTTCATGCTTCTTGAAAATTTATCTTGTTTGACATGTTTTTCCTCTTGAAATATACATTTCTATGTTTTGAAGTATTTCCTGTTTATATATATGACTTTCATATTATAATTCTGTAATAAAGTCTTGTCATGTTTCTGATTTTATTTTTGTCTGAAGTGATATGTTTTTTGAGCCCTTGTCTGTAGGTATGACTGTGTTTTGTGTCCCTGCCACAGACTGGCGTCCTCCACTATAAGCCCCGCCCCCGTCACCGGTTGAACGTGTGTGTTTATTTTATTATAGTTTTTTTTTTTCGTCTTTCTTTTTAAATGATGCGCGTGCGCAGTCCGCCGGTCGGTACCAGCCGGCGCGCTCTGCGCCGTGCGCGCGCACACACACACGCACGCTGAGTTCTTCCGAGCTCGACGAAAAACTCCTAACTTTAAAGTCTGTCTGGTGACGTCACGCCGAGCTGCTGTTAGAAAAGTGAGGTGAGTCTGAAGTTTTCACTTTTTATTTTAATTCCGAGCAGGAAACGAGGCCGGTGTTCGATTGTTTTTCACAAACGGGCGGTTTTCTGTTTTTTCCCTCAACTTTCAACAACACGGAAGTCGTTTTTTAAAAACAAAACAAAACAAAAAAAAAAAACTCCTTAATCTTGAATCTCTGCGGTTTAATCTGAATAACTTTCAAAGGACTCTAAACGTCGTCGCGAACGTTTAAAAGTTAAATTTCTAGAAAATCAGTCCGAAAATCAGAACATTTAACGTCGTGCTTCATTTCTTCAGAAATAATCTCTTTTAATCTCAGATCTAAGTTTTTAATTGTGCTGTAATCCGTTTTGCGTTTAAATCAACTCAGTTTAATTTGTGCTATAACTTGAGTTTATTGCACAGAAACAGCAGCGAGGTGGCAAAAGTTCTGAATTATCGACAGATTGGATCAAAAATGACTTTTTTTCCCTGTTGTTTGAGCTTTTCTACGCAGTCAGAACGTTTGTGTATGAAACAAACCATGTGAACAAAATCTGCCTTAAATCTGATGACCAGCCGTCTCCATGACAACCGCCAGATTCCTGAGCTGAAACGCATGTTGCGCACTGCGCATGCGCAGAAATAAATTTACTGTGACGAATAAACACTATGTACACAATTTTGTTCCTGGCTTCTAAGTGTTTATTTCAACTGCTTATGTCTAAAGTCTATGGAAAATGACTACATTCAGCACAAACTTTGAGTTTATTTTTTTTTAACGTTCTAGAAAGTTCTAAAAGTTTCTTGAAATTTCTAGATAATCTGGAAACTTCTAGAAGATTCTGGACATTCTAGCAGTTAAAGAATATTCTAGAAGACTACTCACTAGTAGTGAAGGCGAATCGAGAATATTCTTGAAAACAGACAAATTTCAAAATATCATTGTCCTGATGATAGAAGCAAAGTTTCTGTGGAATAACAGCTATTTTCTATGTATTTAAGGCATAACAGGTTAGGAAAACACACTGTGTACCCAGGAACAAAACAAAAATAAAAATGTGTTACACAGTGTTATCAGGTTCAAACTCACACGCTTGTCACGTGTTAAAGTAAACTTTAAATGCTTCTAAAATAAGTTGAACAGAAACTTTCAGAATCAGCCTTTAACATTATGTAGGTGCTGATTCCAAAAACAGTGTAGAAGAGAGTAAAACTTTAAAAACTTTAATGTGTGAATGTTGCAAAAGATTAAGTACAAAATGGTGACGTGTTCACACAAAAATCCAACTTTCTGTGGATGAAGATGCACATGAACGTGTCTGTTTGGGACTCAGTCATCAAACCCGATGCAGTATCCTGCACAGTTTCAGGCCTGAACCCTGTTTCCCAAACGGGACCAAAGAACACCAGCAAAACTGTGGCAGGTTGCAGCTCGTCACAGCGCCCTCAACATGACTGTTCTGGTCTGGTCGGATTCTTTTGGTCGTTGTGTTAAATCTGGATTTGTGTTTAAAGGAAACCTTTGGCTTCACTGATCAGATGGATTTTTATGTCCTTTGAAAGTAAATGTGACTGATGTCCACTGATAGTGTAGGTGGTTTATCATGTCCATCAGTATTTGGACGCTAACACTTTCTGTCGTGTGTGCTTGTGTGTGCCACGTCTGTGAACATCTGAATAAACACAGTCCTCCTTCAGGTTGTCTTTGGGTCCTGAGGTTTTGGTGCCATGCCTGAAGGATTTCACAGCTCCAACCATGAGGTCCCCACAAGTGACGGTAAGAAAAGTGATTCTTCAGTATGTCTGTCCTGAGTGAGCATCCAGACACCACGAGAGGACAAGAACTGAAATAACAGGACATGAGGGCAGATGGGAGGAGGCTCTGGGACAGGGACGGTGGTGTCCTGTGTCTGTGCGATGACGTATGTCCTTCTCTGGCTGTCGGACGGTTTGTTTCAGTTGACACAGCGCGTCCATTGTTGGTGTGGGTGTGTCTTTGCTCTTCTTATCTGATCAGTAGTTGTCCTATAAATGAGCCCCTCCCTCCTGGAGGACAACAGGAGTCTGTGTGAATTGCATTGAGGATGGAGGCGGAGTCCCACATGAGATCAGAGGTCAGATTGTTGAAGTGTGTGTGTGATTTCCTGTTTTAGGTTGGCAGAGCTTCAGTGAGCGCGTAAAAGCAAAGTGAATGATTAGATATGGTCACCAGTATTTCTGTGTAGGCTCTCAGTTGTCCAGGTGGTTTCCATAGTAGAGAAGCTTGAATCTTCGACTGGACTGGGTTGCTTGACGCGAGGACGTTTCGCTTCAAATCGCAGAAACTTCCTCAGCTAAAATTCTTGCTCTGGAAGTCTGACTTCTGTCTGGCTCTTGTAGAGAAGAATAAACAGAAGCCAACAAAAGCTGGCGTTTTAAACCTAACCAGACCCCTCCTACTGAGAGGCAGACTGCTATAGGCTAGTGACTAAACAATAGCTCTAATTAGCAACTATTGTGCTGTAGTTAGCAACCTAATGACATGACAAGCTGGTCCCTCTAATGATGGGATGGATTGCCTTTCTTATGGCTCCCTTGATGAAGGGAATGACTCATTATCATGAACAAAAGACTGAACCTCCTTTGACCTGAGTACCCCATTGTAACAGGGGATAAAGTGTGTCTCAGACCCCCTCCCCGGTTAAGGCGGGTTTCAAACGTTCACAAAGAATGCCTCCTTGACCCTCTCTCAAAACCATTTCTTCCTCTGGCTAATATTTTTAACTTCCTGTCCTCAAACATGTGGTTAGTGTCTTTGAGGTGAGGTGAACTGCAGACTGAGGTCCACTGGCGCCCTCTCTGTGGTGCTTGTATAGCCTTTTGTGTAAAGGTTGCTTCGTGTCACCTATGTAGTGTTCGTTACAGTTTTTCCTGACATCTGATATAATACACTACATTGCTCTGTTTGTAATAGGGATCATGTCCTTAGGGTGAACTAATTTCTGTCTCAAGGTGTTAACCGGTTTAAAGTAAACTGGGATTTTGTGCTGTCTGAAGATCCTCTGTAGTTTTTCCCCCTACTCCTGCTAAATAAGGGAGAGACACTCCTCTCTTCTTGTCCCCGTCTCCTGTCTATCTGGTCTCTTTGTTCTCTAGGACTTGTGCACTTTGTCCAGGGACCATCGTGGGTACCCACATACTGTGCCACCAGTAGGTGGCAGATGAGAGTTGAATACTCATCACTTATACAGGTGCATCTCAAAAAAATTGAATATCATATAAAAGTTTAATATTTTTTGTCAGGTATTTCACAGAGACATTTTGAGGTATGCATTTTCTATGGTTTGGATCTGTAGGCTGTATTTATCAAAAGTTAAATAATAAAAGTTAAACAGTTTAGTTTCTATATATTGAAACTACAATAAGTAAAATTTTCAGTCTCTGAAATACCTGTCAGAAATATTGAAACTTTTTCATGATATTCAAATTTTTGAGACGCACCTGTAGCAGGACTGTCCAGGGCGTTAAGTCAGTTTGTGCTGTGATTGGTTAAAACACTGTCACGTGACACACTGATCATTAATCGATATTTTTCTGATGTTATTAGCAGCGAACAGTCTGCGTACAGATAAATAATTCAAACTGCAGCATCTTTCGTTAAAATGAATAAAAGACGATGAAGAAGAGGGGGGGGAACGTTTTCACAAACAGCGGGAGAAGAGAACTAGAAGGGTGGAAATGAGAGTGGGGACTTTGAATGTTGGTAGTATGACTGGTAAAGGGAGAGAGCTGGCTGATATGATGGAGAGGAGAAAGGGTCGACATATTGTGTGTGCAAGAGACCAAGTGGAAGGGAAGTAAGAGCAGGAGCATCGGCGGTGGGTACAAGTTGTTGTACCATGGTGAGGACAGAAAGAGAAATGGTGTTGGGGTCATTTTAAAGGAAGAGTATGTTAAAAGTGTGTTTATTTATTTTTTTATTTAATCCCTTATTTAGACAGGAAAATCTCTTGAGACTCAATGTCTCATTTACAAGAGAGACCTGTTTTGCAAAACAATAACAGTTAACAATGTAAAATGTGTTGGAGGTTAAGCGAGTGTCTGACAGGGTAATGAGTGTGAAGTTGGAAATTGAAGGGGTGATGATGAATTCATCAGTGCATATGCCCCACAGGTAGGTTGTGAGATGAAGGCGAAAGACGATTTCTGGAGTGTGTTAGCTGCGGGTGGTGAGAGTGAACCACAAGCATGAAAGAGTGGTGATAGGAGCAGACTTCACTGGGCATGTTGGTGAAGGTGGAACAGAGGTGACTGAGGAAGTAATGGGTAGATATGGTTATCAAGGATAGGAATGGGACGGACAGATGGTAGTTGAGTTTGCCAACACGGATGGAAATGGCTGTGGTGACTACCTACTTTTAAGCAAAGGAGGCGCACAGGGTAACCATCTAAGAGTGAGGAAGGTTGCACACCGGTGGACTACATTCTTTATAGGCGAATGCAAGCTCAAAGAATCACAGACTGTAAGTGGTGGCAGGAGAGAGTGTTGTTAGACAGCATAAGATGGTTGTTGTAGGATGAATTTAGAGGTAAAGAAGGAAGAAGCGAGTGAGAGCTCAACAAAGGATCAGATGGTAGAAGCTGAAGGAGGAAGACTGTTGTGTGAAATTTAGCGAGCAGGTGAGAGAAGCACTGGTTGGAGGGGGAAGCAATTTTGGACAACTGGAAAAGTACTGCAGATGTGGTGAGGGAGACAGCTAGGACAGTACTGGGTATGACATCTGGACAGAGGAAGGAAGACAAGGAGACTTGGTGTTGGAATGAAGGTCCAGGAAAGCATAAGGAGAAAGAGGTTGGCGAAAAAGTTTGGGATAGTCGGAGAGATGAAGAAAGTAGACAGGAGGACAAGGAGATATGGCGTAAGGCGAAAATAGAAGTGGCAAAAGCAAAGGAAAAGGCATATTACGAGGTGTACAAGAAGTTGAATAGTAAGGAAGGAGGAAAAAGACTTGTACCAATTGGCCAGACAAAGGGACAGAGCTGGAAAGGATGTGCAGCAGGTTAGGGTGGTAAAAAGATACACATGGTAATGTGCTGACAAGTGAGGAGTGTGTGCTGAGAAGGTGGAGGGAATATTTTGAAGAGCTGATGAATAAAGAAAATGAGCGAGGAGAAAAGGCTGGATGATGTGGTGAGAGTAAATCAGGAAGTACAAGAGATTAGTAAGGAAGAAGTGAGGGCTGCTATGAAAAGGATGGAGAGTGGAAAGGCAGTTGGTCCAGATGACATTCCAGTGGAGGCATGGAAATGTCTAGGAGAGATGGCAGTAGAGTTTCTAACCAGATTGTTTAATAAAATCTTGGAAAGTGAGAGGATGCCTGAGGAGTGGAGATGAAGTGTGCTGGTTCCTATTTTCAAGAACAAGGGTGATGTGCAGAGCTGCAGTAACTACAGAGGCATAAATCTGATCAGCCACAGCATGAAGTTATGGGAAAGAGTAGTAGAAGCTAGGCTTAGAAAACAGGTGAAGATCTGTGAGCAGCAATATGGTTTCATGCTGAGAAGAGCACTACAGATGCAATGTTTGCTCTGAGAATACTGTTGGAAAAGTACAGAGAAGGACAGAAAGAGTTACATTGTGTGTTTGTGGACTTAGAAAAAGCTTATGATAGGGTGCCAAGAGAAGAGCTGTGGTATTGTATGAGTAAGTCTGGAGTCCCTTACCAAAAAGTAGTATATGCAAGTATGTTTCAAGTATACTTCTAGTTTACTTTTTATATACTTATCAGTACTATTTTTTGGTAAGGGGTGGCAGAGAAGTATGTTAGGGTAGTGCAGGACATGTACAAGAATAGTGTGACAGCGGTGAAATGTGCAGTAGGAATGACAGACTTATTCAAGGTGGAGGTGGGATTACACCAAGGATCAGCTCTGAGTCCTTTCTTGTTTGTAGTGGTGATGGACAGGTTGACAGATGAGATCAGACAGGAGTCCCCATGGACTATGATGTTTGCAGATGACATTGTGATCTGCAGTGAGAGTAGAGAGCAAGTTGAGTCTAGTCTGGAGAGGTGGAGATACAGTAGTGTTCAGAATAATAGTAGTGCTATGTAACTAAAAAGATTAATCTAGGTTTTGAGTATGTTTCTTATTGTTACATGGGAAACAAGGTACCAGAAGATTCAGTAGATTCTCACAAATCCAACAAGACCAAGCATTCATGATATGCACACTCTTAAGGCTATGAAATTGGACTATTAGTAAAAAAAAAAATGTAGAAAAGGGGGTGTTCACAATAATACTAGTGTGGCATTCAGTCAGTGAGTTTGTCAATTTTATGGAACAAACAGGTGTGAATCAGGTGTCCCCTATTAAGGATGAAGCCAGCACCTGTTGAACATGCTTTCTCTTTGAAAGCCTGAGGAAAATGGACGTTCAAGACATTGTTCAGAAGAACAGTGTAGTTTGATTAAAAAGTTGATTGGAGAGGGGAAAACTTATACGCAGGTGCAAAAAATTATAGGCTGTTCATCTACAATGATCTCCAATGCTTTAAAATGGACAAAAAAACAGAGACGCGTGGAAGAAAATGGGAAACAACCGTCAAAATGGATAGAAGAATAACCAGAATGTCAAAGGCTCACCCATTCATCAGCTCCAGGATGATCAAAGACAGTCTGGAGTTACCTGTAAGTGCTGTGACAGTTAGAAGACACCTGTGTGAAGCTAATTTATTTGCAAGAATCTCCCGCAAAGTCCCTCTGTTAAATAAAAGACATGTGCAGAAGAGGTTACAATTTGCCAAAGAACACATCAACTGGCCTAAAGAGAAATGGAGGAATATTTTGTGGACTGATGAGAGTAAAATTGTTCTTTTTGGGTCCAAGGCCCGCAGACAGTTTGTGAGGACGACCCCCCAAACTCTGAATTCAAGCCACAATTCACAGTGAAGACAGTGAAGCATGGTGGTGCAAGCACGCATGATATGGGCATGTTTCTCCTACTATGGTGTTGGGCCTATATATCGCATACCAGGTATCATGGATCAGTTTGGATATGTCAGAATACTTGAAGAGGGCATGTTGCCTTATGCTGAAGAGGACATGCCCTTGAAATGGGTGTTTCAACAAGACAATGACCCCAAGCACACTAGTAAAACCAGCAAAATCTTGGTTCCAAACCAACAAAATTAATGCCTCGCAGATGTGAAGAAATGATGAAAAACTGTGGTTATACAACTAAATACTAGTTTAGTGATTCACAGGATTGATAAAAAAAGCAGTTTGAACATAATAGTTTTGAGTTTGTAGTGTCAACAGCAGATGCTACTATTATTGTGAACACCCCCTTTTCTACTTTTTTTTTACTAATAGCCCAATTTCATAGCCTTAAGAGTGTACATATCATGAATGCTTGGTCTTGTTGGATTTGTGAGAATCTACTGATTCTACTGGTACCTTGTTTCCCATGTAACAATAAGAAATATACTCAAAACCTGGATTAATCTTTTTAGTCACATAGTGCTACTATTATTCTGAACACTACTGTATGCTTTGGAGAGAAGGGGAATGAAAGTCAGTAGAAGCAAGACTGAGTACATGTGTGTGAATGGGAGGGAGCCCAGTGGAATAGTGTAGTTACAAGGAGTAGAGCCCAGTGGAATAGTGTAGTTACAAGGAGTAGAAGTGGTGAAAGTAGATGAGTTTAAATATTTGGGGTCAACTGTTCAAAGTAATGGAGAGTGTGGTAGAGAGGTGAAGAAGAGAGTGCAGGCAGGGTGGAGTGGGTGGAGAAAGGTGGCAGGAGTGATTTGTGACAAGAGTGAAGGAGAAAGTTTACAAGACAGTAGTGAGACCAGCTATGTTGGACGGATTAGAGACGGTGGCACTAACAAAAAGACAGGAGGCAGAGCTGGAGGTGGCAGAACTGAAGATGTTGAGATTCTCTTTGGGAGTGACAAGAATGGACAAGATTAGGAATGAACATATCAGAGGGACAGCTCAGGTGGGACAGGTTGGAGACAAAGTCAGAGAGGTGAGACTGAGATGGTTTGGACATGTGCAGAGGAGGGACTCAGGGTATATAGGGAGAAGGATGCTGAGGATGGAGCCACCAGGCAGGAGGAGAAGAGGGAGACCAAAGAGGAGGTTCATGGATGTGCTGAGAGAGGACATGCAGGTGGCTGATGAGACAGAGGAAGATACAGGGGACAGGGTGAGACGGAAATGATTGATCTGCTGTGGCGACCCCTAACGGGAACAGCCGAAAGACAAAGAGAGGGTTGGTTCACTTCTTAGACTGTCATTCTGTGGAGTGTCCAGCATATGTCGCCTGACTGTGGGCTGTTTATAGAAATAAGATTAAACCCCGCCCCCTGCCGTTGGACTGACAGGTGGATTAGGTGTGTTGAGATTGTGCAGCCGGAGACTTGAAGGTAGGTTTTACTGCTCCAACATTCACTGTTTTAACCTCTGCTTTCCACTCAACAAGGACAAATTATTAACAGCAGCTTTTAGTGCTGGAATGTTTGTTTCTATTTCTTACAGCTCACGTGGATTTTTTTTAAAAACACTTAAATCTGAAAGTTCAGTTTTGATGTTGAAGAATCGAGCTGATATTTTCTTGATCAGTGATTGAGTTGATTTGTTACTGATGTGATTATAAAATGTTAAATAACAAAATGAATATTACAAAGAAACAGTTTCACATTCTGCTTCATTTGATTTAAAATAATGAGAGAAGCTTCAAATCTCTTGAAGGGTGTTTTTAAGCAATCAGTTGATTATCCAAATCACACACATTTTATCAACATAAAGAAAACATATATCATTGGGAGTTATTTATATAGCGCCTCAGGAAGGAAAACACAAACAGTTAAATAAGTTTATCTGTGGTCATTTTTCAAAATCCAAATGAGGCCACGATAACCGATGAAGAAAGTCGGAGCGTTTCCAGTCTGAGGAGAATTTCTTTCATAAATAATTTACTGACTCCAGACCTGCTCAAAACCATCAGCAAGCCTGAATTTTAAGGACAGAATTTAAAATATGTTCATAAATAAATGCAAAATAAATAATTGTTATATTCCTTATATTCAATACAATGTTCAAAATTACCAAAAATGTTTTCATAGTCTGAAATAAAAATTATTACACATGATCATTCTTTTCATTTTATGGTAATAAAATGAAAAGAATGTTCATGTGTTCATCCCCTGATTTTATCTGACGAAAACTGGCTGTAAGATGAATTTACAGCCAGTTTTCGTCAGATAAAGTCGGGATGAACACATGAACATTTCCATCAATCAGTACGAAATACAAACAGTGTGGTGCTGTACGTCTGAAACTGGCTTCAGTAGGATAGGCGGAGTCTTATCTGTGTGTGTGTGTTGGTCTTTTGCAGAAGGGGCATGTTAGTGTCAAAACAGCACGTTCATTGGCTCTTTCAGAATAAAGTGTGTCCATATTTTTAATTTGGTGATTGACACCAGATATGTGCAGGCTTTGTCTGTAAATATCTTGATTAATGTTGTTTGGTGTTTTTTGCACCTCAAACTGAGCCAACAGCAGTTTTTAGTTCCTGGCTTGTCAGTAACCGGTTCCGTCTCTTCCCTCAGAGTCCCCCCACCTGTCCACGGCTTCCATCAGTAGCAGTGAGCGCGCTCCATCAGCCACGCCCTCTGAGTCCTCTGATCTACCCTCTTCCGGCTGCCGCCCGGTGAGCCTGGTCTCCACGCTGTCCTCGGGATCTGGATCTTCGCGTGACGATGTCCTTGCTGCAATGCCATCAGCCCAAGTCTCTGATCCTGACATTGTTTTGGGTCTAAGGCCTGCAGAGGGCGCTGCAGATGCTGATTGGACTCTTTCAGGGATCAGTCTGATCCAGGATCACAGGAAACGGATCTCGACACAGACACGAGCAGCCAGTCACCACCAGGTGGCGTCTGCAGCCAGAAGAATGGCCCCAAAATCTGATTTGAGTTACTTGGACCGTGTCATTATGGAAATCATCGAGACAGAGCGAATGTACGTTCGAGATCTGCGCATGATCGTGGAGGTGGGATACGACAAAGTTAGAATGAGAGTTTGATTTCTTCTTAAAAGAAAGTGGCTTCTGTAATGTCTGACTTCAGAAATGAACCGTGCAGACTGTCATTTGTAATTACACAATAATGACATGGTAATTACATTTATAAGTGGTGCTACTTTTACGGGACCAGAAGTAATTGGACAAGTGTTTGCTGGACAGTTTTATTCCTCCTGCGTTCAACATGTCAGCAGATAAAAAGTAGCATTGATGTTTTAAATCGTGCAAACAGCTGCCGGACGTCTACAGGCAGAAGAAAACCCACAACACGAACACTAAGAGCCAGATCAGGAACACCCTGCAGGAAGGAAAACGTCACCACAGGGTGTGTGGCACACAGGACAAGACTACTTAAAATCAGTTAAAGACTAGTTGCAATCAGCGCATATTTCTTTCAAGAAATGCACTCAAAACTTTTTTTGGTCCATAAAAATGAGAAACTAAACACAGATTGTTTTGTAAGTGGACAAAATATAATTACTGTCAAAGCTGACGGCTCACAAACCCAGTAACATTAAGGTCAGGGTCTGTGAAGGCTGATTGATCGTGTGGCATCACGCCTCCTGCACTAAGTCCGGAGCCTATAATTACCCCGTTAAGATGCCTTGCAGCAGCAGATTAAACGATGATGTAAGATGTCCTCAAAACAAACACGGTGACCCTGAGAGCGTGCACCGCGTCACCGCCCTGCTCACATCAAAAGCACCTGTCTGAAATTTGAGATGACGGAAAACAAGCAAATATTTTGTTTGTATCCACAAACGTCCCGTCGCACTGAAGCTGTCTCTGTTCTCACTGTGAATCTACCAATGATGCTTTGTGCTCACTTTGTCATTTGCTCGCTGTCAGGTGTGATTTAAAAATAGAGACAATCTTATTTTATTGTGTGAACACATTTTTTAAATCCCATACTTTGAACTAAGGGAAAAGACATTTTCTGTCAACAGTCCTTTCATACATAATTAGAATTATATAGATTTTAATCTGAAAATCACATTGTTGTTTCAATAATTTCTTAAAGTGATTTAATATTGTGCAGATTGAAACAAAAGAGAATTTTTAATGTTTAAAACCAGACCTCACTGACGTGGATGAAAGAGATTTGAGTGTTGTAATCATGTGACCGACCGTTGCTGTTTAACAGTATCAGTCTGCCCCCTGCTGGACCATCTCATGTTTGTTTGCTTTTGTCCTTCCTTTTGCTCCTTTTCTCTTCTCCTTCCCTCCTTTCTCTCCTTCATCTTTTCTTGTTCTCACTGATTTCCTCTCCTTTCCTCCAGGACTACCTGGCTCACATCATCGATCAGACTGATCTGTCCATCCGTCCTGAGCAGGTCTGCGCTCTGTTCGGGAACATCGAGGACATCTACGAGTTCAACAGGTGACACAAACTAATGCATTTGTTCATTGATGTGGCCCCACCCACTCTTTGTGATGCTGATAACCAGTGAGCCACGGGTTCCCTGATGTGTGCTGAGAGTTTCTTCCTCAGCTTGGAAAACAAACAATTGTGTGCAGTGACATTTGAGATAAAAAAAAAAAAAAAAAAAACATCCATGTATCCTCACATTTGGCTCCTGATGCTCGTTGTTGTTGTTGTTGTTGGTTGCAGCGAGCTGCTTCAGGCTCTGGACCTCTGCAACAATGACCCCGTGGCCATCGCCAGGTGCTTTGTCATGAAGGTGAGGGTTACTGGCTCAAATACAGAGGAAGGTTTCAGCTGTGTGACTGAGATCAGCCTCATCGAGTTTCAGTCTGATCATTAACAGATGGACTTTTCTGATTGTGGGACATTTTGATGTTGCTGAATTTTGTGGATTAACTAGTTAGTTTAAAAAACACATCCACAGTTTATCAGTTTGTAATGTCTCATTTCAGAGTGAGTACTTTGAGATCTACACACAGTACTGCACGAACTACCCAAAGTAAGTACCGCAGAACCTCCAGGTACAATTTGTCAATCAGGATTGTACTTTATATGTGTTCACACCTGGTTAATGGTCACACCTGGTTCGAGATGTTCACTCATCTCCACCTCTTCTTCTCCACTTTCAGTTCGGTGGCTTCACTAACGGAGTGCTTGAGGAATAAATCTCTGGCCAGATTTTTTCGTGAACGTCAGGTGGTGCTGAAGTGTTCACTGCCTTTGGGTTCATACCTGCTCAAACCGGTTCAGAGGATCCTGAAATACCACCTGCTGCTCCAGGTACAGCACCACCCAGACAGTCAAAACAAACATGGATGAGTGTGAGATGTCTGTATGCTCAGTGTATGAGGTCATGTGACACCTCCTACGTGATGTCATGTGACCTTTGGACAGTGGATTAGCGTGAGTTTGAATCGCATTGTGCAGGAGATCGCGAAGCACTTTGACCCAGAGGAGGAGGGATACGAGGTTCTGGAGGACGCCATCTACACCATGACCGCAGTGGCGTGGTACATCAACGACATGAAGAGGAAACACGAGCACGCCGTCAGACTGCAGGTCACGTGCAAAGTGCCCGTTGGTGCTTGGCAGTATGAGTAGCAGTACTGCAGCAGTAATACCAAACTGTAAGTGGTATTTTAAGTACACACTTCAGTAGTACTGGCAGGAACAGGTTTGTGTGTTGTTGCAGGAAGTTCAGTCGCTGCTGTTGAACTGGAAAGGTCCTGACCTCACCACCTACGGCGAGCTGGTACTGGAGGGAACCTTCAAGGTCCATCGAGCCAAGAACGAGCGGACGCTCTTCCTGTTTCAGCGCATGCTGCTCATCACCAAGCGCCGCTGCGAGCACTTCATCTACAAGGCGCACATCTCTGTGAGGAATGCGTCACCGCTGCCCGTGAACGTGTGAATGTGTGAAGGTGTGACAGCGGCAGCACTTAAGTCTGTCTGTGTGGTGTTTTCAGTGCTCCACCCTCATGCTGGTCGAGAGTGCCAAAGACTCCACCAGCTTCAGCGTCACGCATTACAAACACCCCAAACAGCCACACACCGTCCAGGTCAGTGACCTCACAGTGACATCGGGGGCGCCACCAGCCGCAGTTCACGTTTCCACAGGCAGTGTTTGTGTGTGACGCCTTTAGCGACTCTATTTTCACGTTCGCAGGCAAAAACCCTGGAGGAGAAGAAACTGTGGGCTCACCACATCAAACGCCTGATCCTGGAGAACCACCACGCCGTCATCCCGCAGAAGGTCACTAACCTAGTTAAAAAGTAAACCACGCCGTCATCCCGCAGAAGGTCACTAACCTAGTTAAAAAGTAAACCACGCCGTCATCCCGCAGAAGGTCACTAACCTAGTTAAAAAGTAAACCACACTATCATCCCGCAGAAGGTCACTAACCTAGTTAAAAAGTAAACCACTCCGTCATCCCGCAGAAGGTCACTAACCTAGTTAAAAATCAAACCACGCCGTCATCCCGCAGAAGGTCACTAACCTAGTTAAAAAGTAAACCACGCCGTCATCCCGCAGAAGGTCACCAACCTAGATAACCAGTAAACCACGCCGTCAACCCGCAGAAGGTCACTAACCTAGTTAACCAGTAAACCACGCCGTCATCCCTCAGAAGGTCACTAACCTAGTTAACCAGTAAACCACGCCATCATCCCGCAGAAGGTCACTAACCTAGTTAAAAAGTAAACCACGCCATCATCCCGCAGAAGGTCACTAACCTAGTTAACCAGTAAACCACGCCGTCATCCCGCAGAAGGTCACTAACCTAGTTAACCAGTAAACCACGCCGTCATCCTGCATAACGTCACTAACCTAGTTAAAAAGTAAACCACGCCGTCATCCCTCAGAAGGTCACTAACCTAGTTAACCAGTAAACCACGCCGTCATCCCGCAGAAGGTCACTAACCTAGTTAACCAGTAAACCACGCCGTCATCCTGCAGAAGGTCACTAACCTAGTTAACCAGTAAACCACGCCGTCATCCCGCAGAAGGTCACTAACCTAGTTAAAAAGTAAACCACGCCGTCATCCCTCAGAAGGTCACTAACCTAGTTAACCAGTAAACCACGCCGTCATCCCGCAGAAGGTCACTAACCTAGTTAAAAAGTAAACCATGCCGTCATCCTTCAGAAGGTCACTAACCTAGTTAACCAGTAAATCACGCCATCATCCTTCAGAAGGTCACTAACCTAGTTAAAAAGTAAACCACGCCGTCATCCCGCAGAAGGTCACTAACCTAGTTAACTAGTAAGAAAGGAATCAGGATAATTCCAGACTCTAGTTGGACAAGTCAGAAAGTTGAGCAGAAACTTTATCAAATGTACAAATGTTGTTGTTGTTGTTTGTAGTAATTATTCATTCATTTATTCATTCATTCATTTATTAACTTTTATGCTCGTTCCAGGCGAAGGAGGCCATCTTAGAAATGGATTCTTTTTGTAAGTAAATGTTTTAAAATGAGATTATATTCTTATTAATTTCTAAAAGCGTTTGTGTTTGCATGTTGTTCCCGTCACCATAATGAGCTTATGACAAGCTCTTGGTTGTGAGGTTTGCGTCGGATCCCACACATGCGGTAGATGTGCTGAAAGTGGTTCAGTCCTCACTGACCTGGACACCAGCATCAGGAGGTCACTTAGGTTGTGGTGGAAAGATGCTGCAGGGTTTGTAGAAGAACCCAGCCTGTGTGGTGTGGGTGGAGAACATGAAGGCATGGACCTGAAGCATGAAGACCAGAGGCTGCAGCGGAGTTCCTGATGGTGTTTCATCCCTGAGAGCACAGGTCTATGAAGACAATGCCAGAGTTCTGCTGGGTGGTCCTCCAGTCAGCTGTGACCTTGCCAAATGTTGGTGAGGTCACAAAGACTGTCAAACAGCTGGAAAAGCTCCAGAGCGCTGTGGCATTGGAGATGAGCTCCTCCAGTCCGATGGAGAGGCCGTTCTCCAGGAACTGAGAGATGGTATCCTCCTGTGGACTAGAAGAAAGGACTTGTCATGTTCTAAGAAGGAAAGGTTGATGGCGTGGTTGTTCCACTGCTCTGTGCCAGGGACGGTGCTCCCAACATTTCTTCTGAACATTATTCAGTCTGGTAAATGCGCTCAGAAACCAGACTGGTTTGACGCCAGTCCCTGGAAGTCAACCACCAACCACATCCTTGTTCTGTGAGAACTGATTGAACCTAATCTTGAAAATCCTCAGTGCGTCTTTGCCAGCTTTGATAATTTTCACTCCACTTTTCATACGGGTGACCGGGCTGCTCTCTGGGACATCCTGGAAGCTTGTGGGATCTCAAGAAGTTCCTTGACATCATAACCAGCCATAGGTCATGTGAGCTCTGTGTGGAGGGGGCGGAGCGTTTCTCAGGAATGTCTTCTGGCTCCCACATGGTTCAGCGCTTGCATCCACCCAACTGTGAAGATGGGAAGTGTGACATGAGTTATGCTTTGTAAGATGAATTTCAGACGATAGCAGAAACATCTACAGGTCCTGTAGGTCTATTAAAGGTTTTGTTTCTGCTTTAAACCTCCCAACACGTTGTCATTGTTCATGACATGTAATTCAGCTTCAGCCGCTGTGGTCTTGTGTTGTTGCTTGGACCTGGTGTGGTTCTGGTCCACTTACTTATTTTGCTTGTTTGCTTCACAGGTCCTTCTGGGTATCGTTTCAGTCCTGAGCGGCTGAGAAAAGTTCTGTCCTGTCAGTCCAATGAGTTTACACGAGAAGGTCGCCAGGGACGACGGCAGTCAGGTGTGGTTCCAGACCCTTTCTCCCCAAAGTGTCTTTTATTTTTTGATGAAGGCAAAATGAGCACAGAGGTCCTGGTGGCTGAGGGTTTTTATCTGGATGGAGACTTGTTTAGTTTGAAGAGTCAGGTTACACTTTGTTGTGCTTTCCCAGATCATTTTAAAGATCTGAAAAGTGACAAATGAATAAATGTAGAAATGTTTGTGGGAAGAAAACCGCAAACTTCAATGTGACTTTTCGTCTTTCTGCAGAACCAATCAAACGCATCCTGAAGATCAACAAAGGTAAACAAACTAACCGCTGGATTTTTTTATGGAGAGCTGTTAGTTTGTCTGTCACCCGGCGCTCACAATAAACAGAGCCCCTGAACGGGTTTGTCTGAAAACCAGGTGTGGTCAGAACCAGGACCCAGGCTCACCAAACCCCGAGTCTCAACCACAACTCTGACTCAGCTAACTCTGAGTTGCAAAGTATTTGGTCAGTTCATCAGTTAGTTCAGTCAGTGAAGCAAAAGGCCAAGAAAATCAATCAATAGAACATGTTGAGATGATACACCAAAAGGCACGCTCAGTCCATTTCTTCCCGTTCCGACCTGCACCCGCAGCCGGCACCAGCTTTACTTAAATGTCTGACATGGAGCAGAACCTCGGACCTGATTTTCACGTGGGTCTCTGCGTTCAGGCCATTTTCAACCTGGACATCTACATTTGCTTTTAAATTAAAGTTAATTTGGAGTTTCACTGTTTAGATTTGACCTCATTAGTTTGTTGTCGAGATTAGTCATCAATTGCAGCATGTGCTCTTCTTCCGGTTGCTTCCATTAGGGGGCGCCACAGCAGATCTCACCCTGTCCTCTGTATCTTCCTCTGTCTCATAACCACCTGCATGTCCTCCCTCAGCACATCCAAAACCCTCCTCTTTGTCCTCCCTCCTCCTCCTGCCTGGTGGCTCCATCCTCAGCATCCTTCTCCCTATATACCCTGGGTCCCTCCTCTGCACATGTCCAAACCATCTCTATCTCACCTCTCTGACTTTGTCTCCAAACCATCCCACCTGAGCTGTCCCTCTGATATCTTCATTCCTAATCCTGGCCACTAAAAGGCTTCATTATTTAAAGTGACATTTTGATGTTTGACCCCGAGAAACAGTTTGAAATAACATTTATTCACAGCATTTCATGAAAAAAAACAGTGTGTCTGTGACATCACGGCAGTTCTTTCAAGTCGGAGTGTCTTTGAATGTGTCACAGCAGACAGTGACCTGTTGTTGTTTTTAGGTGAATTGTATCAAATGACTCAAATTCAAAACAATCACAAGCTAAACATCCAAAATTCCACACTGATGCAGAAAATTTGATTTAAATTTACTGATAAAAGTGAAAATATCTCTGTGGATAAAACAGAAGAATTTAGTTTTTGTCCTTTTTGCATAAAATAGAAACAGCTGCTTCATCTGATGCTGTCATCCTTCATCACTTCTGTTGCCATGACAACCTCACTGATCTGATGAAAACAACTTAAACAGATGTTTGTAATCTGGTGACCAGCGCATGCATCATCATAACTAAAAGTTTCAAAGTGAACAATGATCACATGATGATTTAATTAACCTGTGTGTCTTTAAATAACCACCACGCCTGCTGCTGACCCTGACGGGACCTGACAGCGACGCCAAAGGTAAGACTCATCACCCCTTCACCCTGGACAGGTGGGTGAACGGATGAAGGATCAATGACAGATGAATGGGTGAATGCATGATGATGTGATGGATGAACAGATGGTGATTGATGAGTGAATGGGTGATGATAGATGAACTAATTATGACAGTGATGGATGAATGGGTGATGATGGATGATGCAATGTTACTAAAGTACAAATAACATGGAAACCAATGGGAACTTAATAAAAAAAAATCTAAGTAGACACAGTACATTTAAAGCACCAGTTCTGATGGAAACAGAAGTGAGGGACTCTGGATTTGGCTCCACTTTGGCAAACGTCTCTGAAGTTAACAGACAAGTTGATGACTGGAGGAAATATTTCAGATTTTAATGATTGATTAAAGGCTTGATGGACCGGATCAGTTCTTTGTTCTGTCTGGGTTCAGTCATATGTGAAATTGAGGCTCCGCCTCTCAAACGTTGCTGAACGACGGTAAGACCTAATCGTGATGTTGTCACGGTTCCAAGTTCAAATGTGGACATGTTGGAACCAAATTAATTCTGTTTAGCATTAAACAAACGGTTCAAAATGAGAACAGGTTTCCATCCAGTCAGAATCAGGCGTCAGGAAGTGACCGTTGGCGTTGTGCTGCAGCATGCAGACAGTGATGGCACGTTACCAGGACACAGGCACAGCCTGCAGCTCGCCATCAGCAAAGAGGAAGCTCGCCCGCATGAAGCAGGGGCAGAGCTTGCCAGCAAGAAGGACTCTCATGAACATCTGAGCTACAGCGAGGAGGAAGAGCCTCAGGAGACGACCAGTCAGCCGGCATGTGAGAACGAATCAGACGAGATGATCCTGGAGGATGACCAGGTAGCTGACTTCACCAGCTCCATGCTGGCCGCCATTTCCTCCTGGCACTACAGGGTGAAGACTTTGTTTTCCCCGGGTGTGATCACGGTGAGGCTGTTTCCGCTCGTCCTGCTCCGTAACATCATGGGCGCGCTGCCTGCTGATGTCATTGATAACCAATCGCTGCTCTTTTGAAGCTGCTGCATGTTTCTAACGCCGACTGAACACGACGACACGTAATAGTGACAAAACCACAATGTGTCAGTCCTGCTTTTATGACAAAAAGCAGTAGAACCTGTTAGCCTAGCTTCACCAAAGCTTGGAAACTGAGAACCTGCTAGCCTAGCTTAGCATAAAGAGTAAAAGCTGCAGGAACCTATTAGCCTAGCTTAGCACAAAGAGTAAAACCTGTGAGAACCTGCTAACCTAGAGGTTGGAAATGGCTCTGAGATGTTGTGGTTTTAACAGCAGTTATTATCTGCGCTCATTTATTTTCCGACATCTGCTCAGCGTGCAGCTTCTCCACAGTTGAGTTCTCGTGGTTCAGTTGTAGTCCCGTCATACTGAGACTTGACCCACCACTAATTGAAGAAAAAAAAAACAACTATGTGGGATTCTCCTCTGATATACCCCAGGAATTACATATGAAAAATAGAGAGCAATAGAAGGGATGGAAGGGTCCAAATATGCTAATTTGTGTTAATTAGACACGAACATGAAAGGAACCTGTTAAACAACCAGATATCTTGTATCTGTCATCAAAAGAAGGACTGAAATACTATCCAAATTCACCTGTAGTGTTAGAAATACTAGAACAGTGGTGTCCAAAGTATTCCAGAAAGGGCCGAGAGGGGGCAGGTTCTCTTTGCAGCCACTGACTCCAGCAGGTGATTTCACAGATTAACATCACTTTGACCGGATGGGATGAGTTAAACCTGCACCCTCTCGGCCCTTTCTGGAATACTTTGGACACCACTGTACTAGAAACTGAATTTGGGTGCCCTTTTGGATAATTAGCTAATTATGTCATCATAATTAAGTATTGCCATTATTGAAAAGAACACCTATTTTACGCTTACAACTTAGAACAAATGTACATATGAGGTGTCAATTTCAGGAGGTGTTCAAATAACATGTAAGAATCCTAAAGAGGTTGTAATGATGCAAATATGGCTTCACAAAAAGTACGAGTGAATCAAAAAGACATGTGAATCTGAGATGTTTAAAGCATCGTGCTGGATCAAAGTGAAACATTTTTAGAGCAAAAATCCGCACCGCAATTCTCAGCACACACACACACTCACGTTGGAGTGTGGACACAACTTTGTTGTTGTTAATGACAATAAATCAAATCTCAGTCTCTCACAGCCTGAGCGCTCCTATGCAAAAAAAAATTTCATTCATCAACTTCAGCCACAACTTCTGGATCCATTGCATTAGAGCAGCTAGAACGTTTGCCATCTCACCAAGCAAATGTACACTCACGGCCACGCCTGCGACAAGTGCATTTCAAACTACTGCATGGGGTTTTACAGTTACAGTGAATAATTTCCAGGAGGCGTTCAGAAGCTGGTCTGTTCATACTGGAATGAACTTGCCATTCTTTTCCTTCCACCCACATTCAGTGGTATTTCGGCTTCATCCTTCCATTCACGTATTTGATGGCTGACACGTAGTGAGTGGCACTTTGCTGCACCTGAGGTTGGTGGCAAAACCTGTGCCTGAATCTCTTTTGAACACTTGTCTTAAAATCGCTGGCATCTAATTTTATTGAGGCTGTCATTTTTTTCCTCCATTGTACAGGTTTGTCTTCTCCCCAGCTTCAATAATTTTGATCATGTTCAGTATCTGGGCCAGACAGAAAGATTTCTGCATGTTTCTTGAATTCAGAATCACTGAGCAGCATAATTAGCTAATTATCTAAAAAGGGCACCCAAATTCAGTTTCTAGTATTACTAACAACACTACAGGTGAATTTGGATAGTATTTCAGTCCTTCTTTTGATGACAGATACAAGATTTCCAGTTGTTTGATGAGTTCCTTTTATGTTTATAACTAATTAACATAAATTAACATTTTGGGCCCTTCCATCTCTTCTATTGTTCTCTATCTTTAATATGTTATTCTTGGGGTATATCAGAGGTGAATCCCACATAAAACATTTTTTGCAATTAATGGTGGGTTGGAGCTTTAAGTTAAATAACTTTGCTGGACTATTCCTGGGTTTGGTTTTATACTCAAAACTCTTTTTTTTTTTTTCTCTTTCTTTTTTGTGGATAACTTCTAACCCCCTCATGGTCGTGTTTTTTTTTTTTTTTTTTTTTAAGTTTTCATGATTTAACTGGTGTCTTATTTTGATGTGTGTGTGTGTGTGTTTGCTACAGGACTTTGATTATGAAGATGTTTCTTCCAGCAGTCACAGTCACCTGCCCGAGGATGAAGAACCAACAGGAAGTGAAGCAACATGTGATGAGGTACGTTTTAGGAGGATGGAGCCACAAGTTTGACTGGCTGCCCTTTTTTTTTTTTTTTTTTTATTGTTCCTTTTCTTTCCAGCCTCCTGCAGATGTTCTGCAGCAGGAGGAAACATATGAGTTTGGTCCAATAGGAAGCCCTGAAACCGAAGCCTCCTCAGATCCAGACCGCTCTTCTGTCAGTGGGTCCAGGATTTCAGATTCCCTTCTAGGATCACAAGCTCTGGAACCAGAGTCCAGAAAGGAACCATCCTCCACTACACCTGAGTCAGATTCCAAAACCTTAAGCAGTGGAACATCTTCAGAGGATGAGGATGATGGGGAAGCAGTAGGCAAGGACAGTGAACCATCCAGCATTCTACCTTCCTCTGTCTTGGACAAAGCCAGCACCATTGCTCAGCACTTTACCAACAGTATTAAAAGAGGAAGCCTTCCCATGGACGATGCACGATCCCTTAGCAGTGCGTCACCACGGTTACACCGGAGGACCAGCAGCAACCTCAGCCTCAGTGCTGAATTCAGTGACCAACCTTTGCAGCTCTACAGCAGCTATTCTGAGCCTGCGGAGAACTTTAGTATGACAGACATGACCCTGGTTTCTCCTCAGGATGATTCCCTCTTTGATTCTGACCGTGGCCTTCGGCGGAGACGGGACTCAACCCTCTCGAAACAAGACCAGCTTCTGATTGGAAAAATCAGGAGTTACTATGAGAATGCCAGCAATCAGGATGCTACCTTCGGTCTGCAGCGCCGGGAGAGCCTGACTTACATTCCAGCGGGGCTCGTCAAGAGCTCCATTAGCCGGTTCAACAGCATCCCAAAGGATGAGGATGAAGCAGTGGAAGAACAACTTTCACAAACTGTCCAGGAAAGTAAGTCTGGTGCAAACACATCCTGCTTTCTCAATCCCCTGAAACTGAAAACAGACACTTGTTTTTCTTCAGAATCTTTGGGACCAGTGGACTCAAGTGTTTCTGTGGATTCATTAAAGATGGATCATAGAAGCCCAGAAATGGAAAACCTCTGTCTTAATACTGGACCAAGTCTTGAATCCAGCTCTCAGGACATACTGCAGAAGAAGGTTGAGGATGACGATTTCAGACCTTCTTTGAAAATGATAAAGGTCTGGCAGGCAATGGAGCAAGACCTCACCAGATCCCACAACCCCCTGAGACTAGCCAGAACAACCCCTGTGGACAACACAAATAAGAATTGTGAGCAAAAATGCTTAAAGTCTGACTTAAGCTCCATCACAGAAGAATCCACAAGCCTGTCGCCTTTCAAGTACAAATCCTCTAGAGTGAACAGTACAGTGAATGTAAAGAACACCCTCAACGGGTTTGGGGAAGAGTCAGTCCCAGCTCTGATTCCTTGTTTCAAACAATTAAAAACTGAGGCAGAGGGAAAGAGAAGTCAATATGAGGAATCAAATCAGGTTGATAGTGCAGAAAAGGCAAACAGGACAGTCCTCCATCTGGCCCGTCAGTACAGCCAGCGCCTCAGAACCACCAAACTGGTGGTCAGGCAGCAAAGCCACACCATCCTGACCAGAAAGAAGAGCCTCCTCAGTGTGTTTGAGGAAAACGAGATTTCAGGTAAAAACCAGTCTCTTTTCTTCTGCCATTTGTGTAAATGTCCAAGTCCATGAATGGAAGCAGAATAGGAAGGAGGAACTTGCTCCACCTTATTTTTTGAGTTATTTTGTGTTTTGCAGGTACATCCAGCTTGCCTGGGACACTGGTTTCACTCAGTCCTATTACTGGCGGACCTTTAAACCTGAAAGGCCAATGTCCACGTCCCACCCACGCCACCAACTCTTGGGTCACACCTCCAGCCCAGGCTTGTTCTCCAAGCCCTACAAGCCCTCCTCCTGCTGAGGGATTCAGCTGGCCCCACGTCCGTGAACTGTGCTCCAGATACACCACCAAAGACCTCTACCACATCCAGAATCAAATGATTCCAGGAAAAACTGCTTTAAGAAGAAGCTCCAGCTGCTCGTTGAGTTTCCTTGATGCAGATGGACTTTCAGACAATGTTCCTGCTTACAAACCTCATGTCAGCGACGAGGAATGCAGCCGACACCTTCACATAGCCAATTCTCTGGACCCCCATCATAGAGGAGTCCAGCAGGACCAGTTGCAGGGTCTTCACCACCATGTTGCCAACAACATCTGTGACGATTATTACATTGCTGCTAAGGCACCGTTAGCAAATGACCCTAACCACAACATAATCATATTTGAGAAGCTTCCAGGTTCCTGCTCAGGACGAGCTGAAGAAGAAGCTGATGACAGCTATGTTCAGATCCGTTCACCAACCAGCAGGGAGAAGATCTCCCTCGTGGCTGTTATGGAGCGATGTCGGGCCTATCAGGAATCTGAGCAGAAACAAAGAGATGATTCCAGACCCAAAACTGAGTCAGTCACGCCACCAGAGGTTTATAAGAAGACACTGCACCCTAGTGACCAGTGTGTGTCTGGCACAAGGAGTCCAAAGACCGGTCAGCAGAACATTGTGAAGAATCTGAGGGAAAAATTCCAAAGTTTCAGCTGAAAGATTCAGAAGGCTAAAAGCAGTTTTAGTGACGGTGTTCCTGAGTGTCACCTGAGGACTCTGGAGTTATGAGCTGTGATTAAAGCAGGTCCAGGACAGGTGGTGTCCAGGACCAAAGCTGGACTTAAAGTCACACTTTGTGACTGTGGACTTTTCGGACCACAGCTCACCTTTAACTTTTCCTCTGTTTTCTTCAGAACACCAGGAAAAAACAAACTCTATGAATGATGTGAAACTAAGTCCTGATACGTAGCTGAAGTTTTTTTTCTTGTGCTAATTAAACAGATATTTCACGAAACAAATCTGTCAAAAAAATCAAGTTCCTGATGACAGGTGTTGATATTTTCAGCGTGCTGGGAGTGTGGAGAAGTTGTTTCTCTTCAGCTGCTCAGTGGCGCCTCATGTCATTTGATTTGTTTTCCTGTTCAGACGCTCCTTTATTTGTCCTGAGGTACAAACAGTATCTGCACAAATAATTAAACCACACATACGCTGGAGACCCCACCCCCACCTGAGCCCTGCACCCAGCCACAAGGGAGGTGGAGCCACACAGCGGCAGCATTCTGTAACTGTTTTTTGGCAGAACCTGTAGTCTTCTGGATGAAGAAAAAGTTTCATGCAGGAGAAGAAGCCGAAGCTGTACAAAGGGCAGGGGGGAAAGGAAGAAGAAAAGGAAACAAAGTAGCAAAGGTGATCAGAAAAAATAAAATGATGAGTTTAGCCAAAAACACAAAGTGAGGAATGTCACTGTTAACTTTTAGTGAGCTGTCAGTATGTTTGACAGTTGTAACTGCTTTTTCATGACAAAAGTGAACCAGATAGCGCCAGATCTGTTTAAAGATTTCAAATGTTCCCAAGAGGCTGTTAATGTTGTATGAACATTTGGGACTTTATGCCTCTCACTCATCCAGCAACATGTTCTATATGACATCCTGACTGCCATTTTGACCTAAATTCCCCTAAAATTTCTGCATTCATCTGTGGCCACCCCGGCCCCTATGTCAGCGCCTGTATCGGCCCTTGTTTGATCCCCGTATCAGCCCTTCTTCGGTCCCCGTATTGGCCACTGTACCGGCCCTTGTTCAGTCCCCGTATCGACCCTTGTTTGGTCCCTGTACCAGCCCGTATCGACCCTTGTTCGGTCCCCGTATCGCCCCCTGTATAGGCCCTTGTTCAGCTCCTGTGCACCTGGTTTGTGATACTGACTCATTTTCTGGGCATCTTCATATTTTTTCATTACGTGGCATAAAGACCGACTTTGACCAAACCTGGAAACAAAAATTTGCTGTTTGTTTGTTTCGGTGTGTGTTTGGTTTTCAAGAGTAAAGGTAAGTCCCTTCAGCTTGCCCTCACTTCACTTGGGGTCACCACAGCACGTCAGAGATGGATGAGAACGGATTAAAAACAACTACAGAATCAGTAAACTTCCCTCTTAAATGTTAGGGACATAGTTGTAATGAAAGGTATTTTGCAGGTGTTTGTGGGTAATTTTTGGGCATTTTCCGGGTTAGCGTTAGCTGAGAGATGATGATGTCCTGCCTCCTGATGGGAGGAGAGGCCGGCTTAGCTCCTTATTAGTTGTAAGGAGATTAATTCTTTACCCTCACTCTGCCTCAGCTCTCAGAACAGACCTCGGCCTGAGGACGACGGGGAGCTGCAGTCAAGTCCAGGAGGTAAGACAAACTGGTTCGGGCTGAAGGTGGATGTTAAGTCCAGAATAATTCAGTCTCTGTGTTTTACCGTTTTACAAAGTGATCGCAGCCCTTTGTTCAGTCAGCAGCGACTTGGGGGTTGGGGGTGGCGTCTGCGCCACAGATTAAATCACACAGAACAGAACTGACTGGAGCAATGACTTTAAAAATCTAGACACCTGTCCTCATGTGACACTAATGCATATGTGGGAGATTTGAGAAAACCAAATCAAATTTATTAATTTATATAGCGTCAAATCGCAACAAGGTCACCTCAAGGAGCTTCACAGAACATCATTTAAAGAACAGAACAAAATGAATTAGAAGATTAAAAACCCAATAAAAGAATAAAGACATAAATAAGCAAAAAGAATAAAAGACACGTAGTAACATAAAACATTAATGATAAAACCAGGAAAAAAATGTGTCTTCAGTTTAGATTTAAAAGTCTCCACAGAGTCTGATTAATGGATCTGCTTGGGCAGATCATTCCACAGAGCTGGGGCACGGTAAGAAAATGCTCTGTTACCTGCAGACTTTTTATTCACCCTAGGGATACACAGCAGACCTGCACCCTGTGAATGCAGGGCCCGAGCCGGTACATAGGGCTCAGCCAAGTAGGGAGGTGCCAGTCCGTGAACAATTTTGTAGGCCAGTAACAGAACCTTAAAGACTGATCTCGGAGAGACCGGAAGTCAATGAAGCAATGCCAAAACCAGTGTAATGTGGTCAAACCTTCTGCTTTGTGTCAGAAGTCTGGCAGCAACATTGCTTTGAACCAGTTGAAGACCCCTAATGCTGAACTGAGGTAAACCAGAAAACAATAGTCCAATCTGGAAGAGATAAAAGCATGAAACAGGGTCTCAGCATCAGCCATAGACAGGATGGGACGAATCTTCCCTATATTTCACAGGTAGATGAAAGCAGTCCTTGTAATATCTCTAATGTGGAGGTCAAAGGACAACGCAGGATCAAAAATTACCCCAAGGCTCCTCACTTTGTCAGTGTGATATATGACACACGAACCCAAGCTGAGCGTTAACTGATCAAATTGATGCCAATGTCTCACTGGACCAAGAACCATCATTTCAGTCTTAGCAGAGTTTAAAAATAGGAAGTTTCTAGACATCCAGTTTCTCACTGCTGCAAGGCAATCTTCTAAGGATTTTATGTGGATGAGATTACCAGCAGTTATCAATCAATCAATCAATCAATTTTTTTTATATAGCGCCAAATCACAACAAACAGTTGCCCCAAGGCGCTTTATATTGTAAGGCAAGGCCATACAATAATTATGTAAAACCCCAACGGTCAAAACGACCCCCTGTGAGCAAGCACTTGGCTACAGTGGGAAGGAAAAACTCCCTTTTAACAGGAAGAAACCTCCAGCAGAACCAGGCTCAGGGAGGGGCAGTCTTCTGCTGGGACTGGTTGGGGCTGAGGGAGAGAACCAGGAAAAAGGCATGCTGTGGAGGGGAGCAGAGATCGATCACTAATGATTAAATGCAGAGTGGTGCATACAGAGCAAAAAGAGAAAGAAACAGTGCATCATGGGAACCCCCCAGCAGTCTACGTCTATAGCAGCATAACTAAGGGATGGTTCAGGGTCACCTGATCCAGCCCTAACTATAAGCTTTAGCAAAAAGGAAAGTTTTAAGCCTAATCTTAAAAGTAGAGAGGGTGTTACACATGCGATAACACATGTTATTGCATGTGTAACTGAGTATCATCAGCATAGCAATGAAAGGCAATCCCAAAACAGCGCAATATATTCCCAAGGAGTGCTACATAAAGGGGAAAAAAGCAGGGGGCTTAAAATGAATCCCTGCGGAACCCCAAACTTCATGCCCCTAAGATCAGAGGTAGTGCCATTACACAAAACAGAACGACCAGACAGGTATGACATCAACCATGCAAGGGCACTCCCAGTAATCCCAAAATGATTTTCCAGCCTATCAAGTAGAATATGACGATCCACAGTATCAAATGCAGCACTGAGATCTAACAGCACCAGAACCATAGTGGTGTCCGAATTGTAAGTAGAAGATCATTCACCACTTTAGTGAGAGCCGTCTCTGTGGAATATTTTCTAAAAGCAGACTGCAGTGGCTCAAAGAGATTATTCTCAGATAGTCCACGAGCTGCCGTGACACCACTTTTTCCAGAATTTTAGAGCAAAATGATAGATTTGATATCGGCCCATAGTTTTTCAGTACACTAGGGTCAAGATTAGGTTTCTTAAAATACAACCCCAATTTCAATGAAGTTGAGACGTTGTGTAAAATGTAAATAAAAACAGAATACAATGATTTTCGAATCCTTTTCAACCTATATTCAACTGAATACACCACACAGACAAGATATTTAATGTTCAAACTGATAAACGGGATTGCTTTTGTGCAAATATTTGCTCATTTTGAAATGCAACACATTTCTAAAAAGCTGGGACAGTGGTATGTTTACCACTGTGTTACATCACCTTTCCTTCCAACAACACATGTTGCAGCCACGAACTCAGGCAGACACTACAACGTTTACACATGTTGTTGATGTATCATCTTCTTTGTAATGTCCCCTTAGTATTGTTTTTAGCTGTGCCAGAGTCAGATCACTCTTTATTTCCAGCATATCACGCAGCTTCAAGCCTGGACTTATGGCTTTTATTACTGCTTCGATGACCTCAGACTCACCATGGCCCTTGTGGAGTCCACTCTCTATTTGCTGCATATGATTTGTGAAGGACAGCTTATCACGCTGCCCTCCCTCCCCGATCTGACCCCAGAGCCGAAACTCTCGGCGGATAGTCACTTCTGGAAGCTTAGGGGGTGGTACTTCTAAGGCAGGACTGACTCTGGGCATGTCCAGAATGTTCAACTTTTCCCCAATGCACCTTATTTCCTATCCAGGGCTTTCCGGAACTGCTGAAGCTCCAAATATTTTCCTTTCATCTCTGCCACGTTGCTCACTTCCCGCTCTCCACTTATGCTGCCATCCGCCGTTTTGTCTTCCATGAACATTAACAGTCCTTTAACAATACACAATGCTTCGTCAGGCTCTGCTTTCCGTTCAACATCATCCAGGTGGCTTCGACAGTCTTTATGAGTATCCTTAATGCGTTTAAGGTATTTACACACCTCCAATATCCGGTCCCAGCTTAGCTGACAAAGCGTGGCGATGGCGGTCAAGAAGAGTCTCTAAATGATCCATTTCAGCTTTTATTCAGTTTGTTGTAGGAGAAAAGTTCTTTACCTCCACGGCGTCGGGTAATGCCTGGCGGCGCTCTTTTTTTTTTTTTTTTCGAACTCTCCTCCTGGCTCTATGTTGCAGACACTGCAAACGTTTACTTGTGTTTATTTTTGACACTCACAGCTGTTCCATTAATTCCTCCAACTTTTACTGCCGTGCATTTCTCTGGATGCAGAGGTTTTCTGACGCGGTGCTTCAAAATCCCTCCTTTCAGCCTCTTCGCTCCCACGTCTTCTTCTGTTACCGTTTTTCTCACATTACTTGGGTAAATGCGCCACCTTGTGGTGCAACCACAACACACGATCCACTCAAAGTCCAAAATATAACACTGCAGGTATAACACAGAATAAACAAGATAAACAATGTTCAAGTTAAAGAATCCTAATTATGTAGGGGGGTCTCTGCTGACCAAAGTTACGTGACAATCTTAACCAGGATCACAGAAATAACATTTAACCTTGACCAGGACCACAGAAATAACAACATTTAACCTTGACCAGGATCACAGAAATAACATTTAACCTTGACCAGGACCACAGAAATAACAACATTTAACCTTGACCAGGACCACAGAAATAACAACATTTAACCTTGACCAGGATCACAGAAATAACATTTAACCTTGACCAGGACCACAGAAATAACAACATTTAACCTCGACCAGGATCACAGAAATAACAACATTTAACCTCGACCAGGATCACAGAAATAACAACATTTAACCTCGACCAGGACCACAGAAATAACAACATTTAACCTCGACCAGGACCACAGAAATAACAACATTTAACCTCGACCAGGACCACAGAAATAACAACATTTAACCTCGACCAGGACCACAGAAATAACAACATTTAACCTTGACCAGGACCACAGAAATAACAACATTTAACCTCGACCAGGACCACAGAAATAACAACATTTAACCTTGACCAGGATCACAGAAATAACAACATTTAACCTTGACCAGGACCACAGAAATAACAACATTTAACCTTGACCAGGATCACAGAAATAACAACATTTAACCTTGACCAGGACCACAGAAATAACAACATTTAACCTTGACCAGGACCACAGAAATAACAACATTTAACCTTGACCAGGACCACAGAAATAACATTTAACCTCGACCAGGACCACAGAAATAACAACATTTAACCTCGACCAGGACCACAGAAATAACAACATTTAACCTCGACCAGGACCACAGAAATAACAACATTTAACCTCGACCAGGACCACAGAAATAACAACATTTAACCTCGACCAGGACCACAGAAATAACAACATTTAACCTTGACCAGGACCACAGAAATAACAACATTTAACCTCGACCAGGACCACAGAAATAACAACATTTAACCTCGACCAGGACCACAGAAATAACAACATTTAACCTCGACCAGGACCACAGAAATAACAACATTTAACCTCGACCAGGACCACAGAAATAACAACATTTAACCTTGACCAGGACCACAGAAATAACAACATTTAACCTCGACCAGGACCACAGAAATAACAACATTTAACCTTGACCAGGATCACAGAAATAACAACATTTAACCTTGACCAGGATCACAGAAATAACAACATTTAACCTGGACCAGGACCACAGAAATAACAACATTTAACCTCGACCAGGATCACAGAAATAACAACATTTAACCTCGACCAGGACCACAGAAATAACAACATTTAACCTTGACCAGGACCACAGAAATAACAACATTTAACCTCGACCAGGACCACAGAAATAACAACATTTAACCTCGACCAGGACCACAGAAATAACAACATTTAACCTCGACCAGGATCACAGAAATAACAACATTTAACCTTGACCAGGATCACAGAAATAACAACATTTAACCTCGACCAGGACCACAGAAATAACAACATTTAACCTCGACCAGGACCACAGAAATAACAACATTTAACCTCGACCAGGATCACAGAAATAACAACATTTAACCTTGACCAGGATCACAGAAATAACAACATTTAACCTTGACCAGGATCACAGAAATAACAACATTTAACCTCGACCAGGATCACAGAAATAACAACATTTAACCTCGACCAGGACCACAGAAATAACAACATTTAACCTCGACCAGGACCACAGAAATAACAACATTTAACCTCGACCAGGATCACAGAAATAACAACATTTAACCTTGACCAGGATCACAGAAATAACATTTAACCTTGACCAGGACCACAGAAATAACAACATTTAACCTCGACCAGGACCACAGAAATAACAACATTTAACCTCGACCAGGACCACAGAAATAACAACATTTAACCTCGACCAGGATCACAGAAATAACAACATTTAACCTCGACCAGGACCACAGAAATAACAACATTTAACCTCGACCAGGATCACAGAAATAACAACATTTAACCTTGACCAGGATCACAGAAATAACAACATTTAACCTCGACCAGGATCACAGAAATAACATTTAACCTCGACCAGGACCACAGAAATAACAACATTTAACCTCGACCAGGACCACAGAAATAACAACATTTAACCTCGACCAGGATCACAGAAATAACAACATTTAACCTCGACCAGGATCACAGAAATAACAACATTTAACCTCGACCAGGATCACAGAAATAACAACATTTAACCTCGACCAGGATCACAGAAATAACAACATTTAACCTCGACCAGGACCACAGAAATAACATTTAATCTCGACCAGGACCACAGAAATAACAACATTTAACCTCGACCAGGATCACAGAAATAACAACATTTAACCTCGACCAGGACCACAGAAATAACAACATTTAACCTCGACCAGGATCACAGAAATAACAACATTTAACCTCGACCAGGATCACAGAAATAACAACATTTAACCTCGACCAGGACCACAGAAATAACAACATTTAACCTCGACCAGGACCACAGAAATAACAACATTTAACCTCGACCAGGATCACAGAAATAACAACATTTAACCTCGACCAGGATCACAGAAATAACAACATTTAACCTTGACCAGGACCACAGAAATAACAACATTTAACCTCGACCAGGACCACAGAAATAACAACATTTAACCTCGACCAGGATCACAGAAATAACAACATTTAACCTCGACCAGGACCACAGAAATAACAACATTTAACCTCGACCAGGATCACAGTAAGCGTTGGGTGTGAGACAGGGGACAGGGGGACAGCAGGTTTACATTTCCAGAACCCTCCAGATGCTGTGATTGGGTCTGTGTGGTTCTGGAAGACGCAGGTTTCTTGTCCGTCCTCCTGATGTCCTCAGGTCTCCTCCTGCTGTGTCTGACGTCCGGTCAGACCCGGAGCAGAGGACGTGTCCTCTCAGGAGAAGACCTTTGAACGCTGGTTGTTTATTTGATGTTTTCTCCTAAAATCTGAACTCTGTTTAAATGCACTTTGTTTTGAACTGCTCATGTATAACCTTTGACCTCTTTCCTCCGTACAGCGTGAAAACCTAAAATACCCGAAAAGCTCCTTATGACACTTCTGCCTTGAGCGTAACCTGACCTGTGACCCCACTCAGTGGACTACTGCAGACAGCAACTCATCCAGCAGACTCCCAACACAGGATATGAACCCTCAAGTTCATCCTCAGAGCCAAGAGCGTTGTCATGGAAACCAGGACATGCAACATGCTGTCAGCACAGCCCGAGTTTCTTCAAACCATCAGAAAGACTCTGAAACTTCAGGCAAACGTCAAGAATGACTTTTTTAAAAAGTCCAAATATGGATTAAAATATTAATCCAGCAAAAGGAAAACTAGAAGGGACAAAAAACAAACAAACAAATAAATGGTTTGAAGGAGAAGCAGCACCTGCTGGACCTTCAGCAATGTTGGAAAGTGTTGAACTGACTTGGACCAACATGGCGGTGGGGAAGGTGACCTTTGTGAAAGCGGAGCGGGAGAAGTTGGCTGAAGTCCTCTGGCTGCTGAACTGGATCTCTGTGGTGATGGGAGCCATCCTCTTCAGTTTGGGTTCATTCCTCAAAGTGGAGATCCAGAAGTGGCAGGATGTGATGTCAGACCAGGGCGTCCTCTACGTGCCGCACATGCTGATCACCACGGGCATGGTGGCCTGCGGCATCAACTTCCTGGGCAGGAAGATCTGCCTGGACTGTACTGACACGGCTAAGTTCCTGCGCTGGAAGCTGGTGATGATGCCATACATTCTGTGCACCTTCTTCTTCACTTCCTGCATCCTGGTGGGGGTGCTGATGTGCTACAGCATCCGCAGCCAGTTGGAAGAGTCGCTGTTTGTGGGTCTGCGGAATGGCATGCGCTACTACAAGGACACGGACACGCCCAGCCGCTGCTACCTGAAACAGACTCTGGACCTGCTGCAAATCCAGTTCCAGTGCTGCGGGAACTCTGGCTACCAGGACTGGTTCCATGTCCAGTGGATCAGCAGCCGGTACCTGGATATGACCAACAGTGCCGTGGTGGAGTGAGTAAAGTCCGACCTGCTGCATTACATTCAGAGTCCAGTAGATTTGGATACATTTTGGATTATAGATCAGGGGGAGGATTCAGATTCTGGTGGAACTTTGTGGATTTAGGTGATCAAAATTAATTCTAGAACATTTTGTGGGTTTTTCAGCTGTGATTTCTGACAGAGTTTCTAGTTTTTAATCCGGTTTGGTCAGATATTTCTGGTCTGTGGAATTCCAACAGATTCAGTTGGATCCACTGAGATTTTCTATCCTTGCGGGGGATTTCTTTTGGGCCCAGTGGAGTCTGGTGGTCTCCAGAACCTTAATAGATCCTAATGATGATGAATCAAAAAATGTTGGCCTGAGTAGATCCAGGTCCACAATGCTGGACTGGAGTGTACAACTTCAGATCAAAGTACTGGATTTCTGCTGGAGTTAAATTACTGCAGGTCACAAAACAAAAGATCTTCTTGGAATTTTAAATGGTAAATGGACTGCATTTATAAAGCGCTTTTCCATCTGCATCAGACACTCAAAGCGCTTTACAATTATGCCTCACATTCACCCCGATGTCAGGGTGCTGCCATACAAAGTGCTCACTACACACCGGGAGCAATAGGGAATTAAAGACCTTGCCCAAGGGCCCTTAGTGATTTTCCAGTCAGGCGGGGATTTGAACCCTTGATCTTCTGGACTCAAGCCCAACACCTTAACCACTAGACCGTCACCTCCCCTTTTAAAATTTTAAAATAGATCTCTGCTGTTCTGGTGGTTTTGGGACCATGACAGGCCTGTTGCTCTGTAACAGGTCCTGGTGGATCGAGCAGGGTAGAGTGGACCACCTTTCTTAAATGGCAGTGATGATGTACTGGTGTGCCTCCAGAGTGAGGTTAAAGGTCAGCCTGTTTCAGGAGATTTCTCCTGTAGACCAAACCCATTTAGACATCAAGCATTCAGCCAATCACAGCTGGAAACTATCAGGACTCAGGACTCATCTTTGTCCATGTTTGTGTTTTTTTACAAACTAGCAGCATTAAAGTCCTCGTTGGATGTTTGGGTCATTGAAGTCGTGTTTACACCTGTGTTTGTTTGTTTATTTGTTTGTTTATCAGATTACCCAAAAATCTACAGCCCATTTTTCATTAACTGTGCTAAGGGGAGGGGCCTGAGCCAAGAACAAGCCCATCAAATGTTGCTTTGATTCCTGTGTCAGATTCAGGTAGATGCCAGAAAATACAAAATTTCAGCAGGCACTTCAGGGTACCGCCTATAGAGGTTGCTGCAATGCCCAACGTTTTGCTGAAGAAACACCTCTAGATGTAGTGATTTTTGGTCTGGACCCAAAGGAGCTGGGTTAGTTTGATCTGAATTTATGTAGTTTGTTAGATTGTGGACTTCCATCAGCAGTGAATATTTGTGGGGTAATGACAGCCTGAGGTTGCAGGTTCTTGTTGTAGCACCTGATGTGGTTGACTGGCGCCCTCTGCTGGTGTCTTGTAGCCGCCTGAGGAGTAACGTGGAAGGGAAGTACCTGCTGGACAGCGTTCCATTCAGCTGCTGCAGCATCTTCTCCCCTCGGCCCTGTATCCAGCATCAGGTCACCAATAACTCCGCCCACTTCAGTTTTGACCAGCAGAGCCAGCAGCTGAACCTGTGGAGGCGGGGCTGCCACCAGGTACTGCTGGACCACTACACTGGTATCATGCAGTCCATGGGCCTCACCATGCTCCTCATCTGGCTCTTTGAGGTAAAAAACAGACAAACCACACCCCAGTATAGATCGAAACATAAAAACAAAGAGAATCCATTTCCCTGTAATCACTTTGTCAGTCGTCTGTCTCTCATCAACATGGACCATTGTTGTTCTTCCTCCAGCTGCTGGTCCTGACTGGTGTCCGTTACCTGCAGACAGCCATGGAGAACGTTATCCGGTTGGGTGATCCTGACTTGGAGTCGGATGGCTGGATTCTAGAGAACAGCCTGGCAGAAACAGCCCAGTTAAATTTTAATATTATTAAGAACCTTGGGAAGTGTTACCAGGTTGACGAAGACCCGAACATTAATGTCCCGACTTCAGGAGTCCATCAGGAGGTGACGTCCTCAGGGGTCCAGGTGAACATTCGTGGCTAACAGTTGAACACTCCCTCAGAGAGATCTGGGATCACCTTTAAAAGAGCACTTTAGTTTCTGACCTGATGAATCCACTGTGACAGTGCAGGTTTTCCTCACAAACAGGAAGCAAGTGCTTCTCTGTCCGCCTGCTCATGTTTGACCCAAAACAACTTTAACTCTCATCCAGCTTCGACTCACACCCGAATCACAGCCACTGACGTTTGTAAGTCCTTCACAGTTGTCTTGGTGGCTTCCCTCACTTGTCTGCTTCATGCACACCCCCTCAGTTGTTGAGCATGTTTTGCTGGGACACATTTACTGTTCCTTTTCAGACTCTGTGAAATATGATTTCAAACCACAGAACCAGCCTGAAAGTCAAATAAAGTCATTAACAAACATGTTTTTCTGCTTTTGTTTCTAGCAGTCAGGTCGCTCAGAAGCTCGCAGGAGTCTGTTTGGATGAAAGGAACAGAAGCACAAATTCAAACATTCAGCCAGTTGTTAATCTCACTTACTCACTCACTCACAAATCTTCAACCGCTTACTCCAATTAAGGGTCATGGGGGCTGGAGCCTATCCCAGCAGTCAGAGTGTGAGGCGGGTTCACCCTGGACAGGACGCCAGTCTGTCACAGGGTCACATACAGACAAACAAACACATTCACACCTATGGGCAGTTTAAAGTTTCCAATCCATCTAACCTGCATGTCTTTGGATGTGGGAGGAAGCCGGAGCACCCAGAGGGACCCCACACAAACACGGGGAGAACATACAAACCCCACACAGAAAGGCCACAGGTGGGAATCAAACCCATGACCTTCTTGCTATGAGACTGTCAATCACACTGCCCCAAAAAAGTTTGTAAACATGAAGATAACAAAGATTGCTGTGTTTGTTTGTTTGTTTGGTTGGTTGTTTTGTTTTGTTTTTGTGGATCAGGCCTGTTTGTAATGTGGGATCAAAGGTCAGCAGTCAGGGCAGCTGAGATGTCTCACTCTGGATTCTTCTGAAGTTGTTTCTCATTGTCCCCTTTGTGAGAAAACGTGACGTCTTTGAGGATGAATGCAGACATTTCCTGCGGCGCTCAGTGAGTGGTGACGAGGAAACATCCACCTCCATTCACTTCCTGTTTGATCCTTCATTTCTCTCTGTGCTGAGGGGTCGACTTTATGCACAGTTCATCTTCCAGAAACCAGCCACAGAATCTCAGAACAGCACCTGGACTTGCGAGGAAATGATTCCACAAGACCGACATGTCCATCCTTCCACAGAGAAAACAGACGTTCTAAAGAGATCAAACAAAAAGTGAACATTCACCGTACTGTCACTGTCCGTGGAGGAGGAGGAGGGGATGCGACCTGAAAAATCCTGAAGGATCTGAGGAGGAACCCCGGAGGAACCCCGGAGGAACGTCGAAGTGTGCAGCACGTGGACCAACCTGAGGCCGTCTGGTTTATCAGTGGACATGTTCACAGGCCAAAAGAGTGATGGGTGGGGCCAGCTAACTTCCGCGCTTGTCAAAAGAGCAGAAGCCAATATAGCTAAGGCACTCGAGTCTGAACATCAGAAGAGGTATTAATAATAACAATATTTTCCCAAGATGTTCGCCAGTTTTATCGATTTTGAGCAGAAGCCAGACGTGCGGGATCCAGACATTTTCAACTACTTCAGCAACACTCCGTCACCCTACACGGGAGAAGTCCTGAAGGCATATAAAGTTTGAATGCCTACAGCTTCTTTGCAGCTGGATGGGTGCAGAATGTGGTCATCAGTCGGGTTACTGATGACATCTAGGTAATAAAAGCCAGAGTACTAAAACTTCCCTAAACCATCATTGTATAAACCGGATACTCACACTCGCTGGCCAAAAGTCTCAATACTTTTGTATCATTTTCCATGTAATAAATGCTGTATATAACGGATTTTGTATAATGGATTTTTGCTCACATCGGACAAAATGTCCTGTCTGATCGCGATGTATTTCCATTAAAAACCCTTCGCATGTACTGGACAGAGTAGTGTGGACGTGCCCAGTAACATGGGTATGAAATTAACCTTCAGCACTGACACTCACCGATTTGATCTGTGATTAAAAGCCTGGGCGTTAATTTTTTTTTTTTCTTTCAAACTGTACTCAGACACAGAACCCGCAGTCTGACGTGCACCTGCTACATTGGACACTGCAAAAGGCTGTGATTTGTCATTTTTACATTTTCACTCCTTCCTCTTCCGTCATATTTTAATAGTTTTTGCAGTGTGCACACTGATTACATTTCCATCATGGATCAAATACATTTGACAGAAAAGTCTGCAAATATGACCAACTTCACAACATGGAGTCAAAAAGTATGAAGTTGCTCCAAATGACAATCAACCTGATTGACTGTAGAAAGAAGAGCTTGTTGAGGGATCAAATTAATCCAGAAAAAGCATAGTCCAAAAAAATTGCAACAAGATGCGACGGAGAAGTTTAAAACTGTACCTCTTCTTTTGACGGCTCGTGCAATCGTATGCACATCAATGAAACACAATGTTGGTATAGTTTGTGTAGACAGTCGTAAATAAAGCAAAAGGCCACATTTGCTGTTCATGCAATGCAGACATTACCGTCCAGTATGGCTGGGTGACCACATATCACATGATCCATGGCATCACCTGCACATCCATAGACAGACAAACTCACTCACACAGTCAATTTAGAGTCACCAATTCTGCATGTCTGTGGAAGTGGGTGGAGCCAGAGCATTGGGAAGGAACCCACATCAACACAGCGAGAACATGCAAACTCCATATAGAAAGGACCAGGTGGAAAAAGAACTTGGAACCTTCTACATCAGTGAAATATGATATGCCAATTTGTGTCAAGAGCCAATCAAAAGCCGGCTAGAGGGCGCTAACATTTGAAGTGACACAAAAGTTAAGCATGTTCATACCAGAAAGTGCAATGAAAGTCATCTGCTTACGTGATGTCACAAAGTGTTATAATATAAAGTATGGCAAACACAAACTAATACAACCCCTGGCAATAATTATGGAATCACCGGCCTCGGAGGATGTTCATTCAGTTGTTTAATTTTGTAGAAAAAAAGCAGATCACAGACATGAGACAAAACTAAAGTCATTTCAAATGGCAACTTTCTGGCTTTAAGAAACACTATAAGAAATCAAGAAAAAAAGATTGTGGCAGTCAGTAACGGTTACTTTTTTAGACCAAGCAGAGGAAAAAAATATGGAATCACTCAATTCTGAGGAAAAAATTATGGAATCACCCTGTAAATTTTCATCCCCCAAACTAACACCTGCATCAAATCAGATCTGCTCGTTAGTCTGCATCTAAAAAGGAGTGATCACACCTTGGAGAGCTGTTGCACCAAGTGGACTGACATGAATCATGGCTCCAACACGAGAGATGTCAATTGAAACAAAGGAGAGGATTATCAAACTCTTAAAAGAGGGTAAATCATCACGCAATGTTGCAAAAGATGTTGGTTGTTCACAGTCAGCTGTGTCTAAACTCTGGACCAAATACAAACAACATGGGAAGGTTGTTAAAGGCAAACATACTGGTAGACCAAGGAAGACATCAAAGCGTCAAGACATAAAACTTAAAGCAATATGTCTCAAAAATCGAAAATGCACAACAAAACAAATGAGGAACGAATGGGAGGAAACTGGAGTCATCGTCTGTGACCGAACTGTAAGAAACCGCCTAAAGGAAATGGGATTTACATACAGAAAAGCTAAACGAAAGCCATCATTAACACCTAAACAGAAAAAACAAGGTTACAATGGGCTAAGGAAAAGCAATCGTGGACTGTGGATGACTGGATGAAAGTCATATTCAGTGATGAATCTCGAATCTGCATTGGACAAGGTGATGATGCTGGAACTTTTGTTTGGTGCTGTTCCAATGAGATTTATAAAGATGACTGCCTGAAGAGAACATGTAAATTTCCACAGTCATTGATGATATGGGGCTGCATGTCAGGTAAAGGCACTGGGGAGATGGCTGTCATTACATCATCAATAAATGCACAAGTTTACGTTGATATTTTGGACAGTTGAAAGGATGTTTGGGGATGATGAAATCATTTTTCAAGATGATAATGCATCTTGCCATAGAGCAAAAACTGTGAAAACATTCCTTGCAAAAAGACACATAGGGTCAATGTCATGGCCTGCAAATAGTCCGGATCTTAATCCAATTGAAAATCTTTGGTGGAAGTTGAAGAAAATGGTCCATGACAAGGCTCCAACCTGCAAAGCTGATCTGGCAACAGCAATCAGAGAAAGTTGGAGCCAGATTGATGAAGAGTACTGTTTGTCATTCATTAAGTCCATGCCTCAGAGACTGCAAGCTGTTAGAAAAGCCAGAGGTGGTGCAACAAAATACTAGTGATGTGTTGGAGCGTTCTTTTGTTTTTCATGATTCCATCATTTTTTCCTCAGAATTGAGTGATTCCATATTTTTTTCCTCTGCTTGGTCTAAAAAAGTAACCGTTACTGACTGCCACAATTATTTTTCCTGATTTCTTATAGTGTTTCTTAAAGCCAGAAAGTTGCCATTTGAAATGACTTTAGTTTTGTGTCATGTCTGTGATCTGCTTTTTTTCTACAAAACAACTGAATGAACATCCTCCGAGGCCGGTGATTCCATCATTTTTGCCAGGGGTTGTACATTTACAGTCAGATCTGGAGACTAAACTTGATGGTACAAAGTCATTATGCTGGTAGCATGCAGCTAGCCTAGCATGGTTACCATAAAGTCTCCCCATGAGGGGGTCATAAACAGCATTAAAACCTTTTTCATAGCACATCAAAGGGTTTTATTGGGCTGTTTGGTGACTCTAAATTGACTGTGTGAGTGAGTTTGTCTGTCTATGGATGTGCAGGTGATGCCATGGATCATGTGATATGTGGTCACCCAGCCATACTGGGTGTGTGTGTATATATATATATATATATATATATATATATATATATATATATATATAAACTGCATTATAAAGGCACATCTGCAGCGTTCACACGTACAAACCTGCTCCTCGTCTCAAACAGGTTTTCAGTTTAATCTCATAAAAGTCTTAATCCTCCAAAAGCTTCACCATTAATCAGATTAACTTTAAATTGTGAATTTATTCACATTTTTCATGTTTTTTTCTTCCTTTCTGAAAGTATCACATTAATGTGCCCCGTGTACACCGTCAACCCGTTCACATCTCTAACCGTTTTTCCCCACTCGACGACACACCCGCCGAGGATCAAACTCTGGTTATTGGCGACTCTGTTTTGAGAAATGTGAAGTTAGCGACACCAGCAACCATTGTCAATTGTCTTCCGGGGGCCAGAGCAGGCGACATCGAAGGACATTTGAAATTGCTGGCTAAGGCTAAGCGTAAATTTGGTAAGATTGTAATTCACGTCGGCAGTAATGACACTCGGTTACGCCAATCGGAGGTCACTAAAATTAACATTGAATCGGTGTGTAACTTTGCAAAAACAATGTCGGACTCTGTAGTTTTCTCTGGGCCCCTCCCCAATCAGACCGGGAGTGACATGTTTAGCCGCATGTTCTCCTTGAATTGCTGGCTGTCTGAGTGGTGTCCAAAAAATGAGGTGGGCTTCATTGATAATTGGCAAAGCTTCTGGGGAAAACCTGGTCTTGTTAGGAGAGACGGCATCCATCCCACTTTAGAGGGAGCAGCTCTCATTTCTAGAAATCTGGCCAATTTTTTGGGATCCTCCAAACTGTGACTGTCTACCGTTGGGACCAGGAGGCAGAGTTGTAGTCTTATACACCTCTCTGCAGCTTCTCTCCCCCTGCCATCCCCTTATTACCCCATCCCCGTAGAGACGGTGCCTGCTCCCAGACTACCAATAACTAGCAAAAATCTATTTAAGCATAAAAATTCAAAAAGAAAAAATAATATAGCACCTTCAATTGCACCACAGACTAAAACAGTTAAATGTGGTCTATTAAACATTAGGTCTCTTTCTTCTAAGTCCCTGTTGGTAAATGATATAATAATTGATCAATGTATTGATTTATTCTGCCTAACAGAAACTTGGTTACAGCAGGATGAATATGTTAGTTTAAATGAGTCAACACCCCCGAGTCACACTAACTGTCAGAATGCTCGTAGCACGGGCCGGGGCGGAGGATTAGCAGCAATCTTCCATTCCAGCTTATTAATTAATCAAAAACCCAGACAGAGCTTTAATTCATTTGAAAGCTTGTCTCTTAGTCTTGTCCATCCAAATTGGAAGTCCCAAAAACCAGTTTTATTTGTTATTATCTATCGTCCACCTGGTCGTTACTGTGAGTTTCTCTGTGAATTTTCAGACCTTTTGTCTGACTTAGTGCTTAGCTCAGTTAAGATAATTATAGTGGGCGATTTTAACATCCACACAGATGCTGAGAATGACAGCCTCAACACTGCATTTAATCTATTATTAGACTCTATCGGCTTTGCTCAAAAAGTAAATGAGTCCACCCACCACTTTAATCATATTTTAGATCTTGTTCTGACTTATGGTATGGAAATAGAAGACTTAACAGTATTCCCTGAAAACTCCCTTTTGTCTGATCATTTTTTAATAACATTTACATTTACCCTGATGGACTACCCTGCAGTGGGGAATAAGTTTCATTACACTAGAAGTCTTTCAGAAAGCGCTGTAACTAGGTTTAAGGATATGATTCCTTCTTTATGTTCTCTAATGCCATATACCAACACAGAGCAGAGTAGCTACCTAAACTCTGTAAGGGAGTTAGAGTATCTCGTCAATAGTTTTACATCCTCATTGAAGACAACTTTGGATGCTGTAGCTCCTCTGAAAAAGAGAGCTTTAAATCAGAAGTGTCTGACTCCGTGGTATAACTCACAAACTCGTAGCTTAAAGCAGATAACCCGTAAGTTGGAGAGGAAATGGCGTCTCACTAATTTAGAAGATCTTCACTTAGCCTGGAAAAAGAGTTTGTTGCTCTATAAGAAAGCCCTTCGTGAAGCTAGGACATCTTTCTACTCATCACTAATTGAAGAAAATAAGAACAACCCCAGGTTTCTTTTCAGCACTGTAGCCAGGCTGACAAAGAGTCAGAGCTCTATTGAGCTGAGTATTCCATTAACTTTAACTAGTAATGACTTCATGACTTTTTTTGCTAACAAAATTTTGACTATTAGAGAAAAAATTACTCATAACCATCCCAAAGATGTATCGTTATCTTTGGCTGCTTTCAGTGATGCCGGTATTTGGTTAGACTCTTTCTCTCCGATTGTTCTGTCTGAGTTATTTTCATTAGTTACTTCATCCAAACCATCAACATGCTTATTAGACCCCATTCCTGCCAGGCTGCTCAAGGAAGTCCTACCATTATTTAATGCTTCAATCTTAAATATGATCAATCTATCTTTGTTAGTTGGTTATGTACCACAGGCCTTTAAGGTGGCAGTAATTAAACCATTACTTAAAAAGCCATCACTTGACCCAGCTATCTTAGCTAATTATAGGCCAATCTCCAACCTTCCTTTTCTCTCAAAGATTCTTGAGAGGGTAGTTGTAAAACAGCTAACTGATCACCTGCAGAGGAATGGTCTATTTGAAGAGTTTCAGTCAGGTTTTAGAATTCATCATAGTACAGAAACAGCATTAGTGAAGGTTACAAATGATCTTCTTATGGCTTCGGACAGTGGACTTATCTCTGTGCTTGTTCTGTTGGACCTCAGTGCTGCTTTTGATACTGTTGACCATAAAATTTTATTACAGAGATTAGAGCATGTCATAGGTATTAAAGGCATTGCACTGCAGTGGTTTGAATCATATTTGTCTAATAGATTACAGTTTGTTCATGTAAATGGGGAATCTTCTTCACAGACTAAAGTTAATTATGGAGTTCCACAAGGTTCTGTGCTAGGACCAATTTTATTCACTTTATACATGCTTCCCTTGGGCAGTATTATTAGACGGTATTGCTTAAATTTTCATTGTTACGCAGATGATACCCAGCTTTATCTATCCATGAAGCCAGAGGATACACACCAATTAGCTAAACTGCAGGATTGTCTTACAGACATAAAGACATGGATGACCTCTAATTTCCTGCTTTTAAACTCAGATAAAACTGAAGTTATTGTACTTGGCCCCACAAATCTTAGAAGCATGGTGTCTAACCAGATCGTTACTCTGGATGGCATTTCCCTGATCTCTGGTAATACTGTGAGAAATCTTGGAGTTATTTTTGATCAGGATATGTCATTCAAAGCGCATATTAAACAAATATGTAGGACTGCCTTTTTGCATTTACGCAATATCTCTAAAATCAGAAAGGTCTTGTCTCAGAGTGATGCTGAAAAACTAATTCATGCATTTATTTCCTCTAGGCTGGACTATTGTAATTCATTATTATCAGGTTGTCCTAAAAGTTCCCTAAAAAGCCTTCAGTTGGTTCAGAATGCTGCAGCTAGAGTACTGACGGGGACTAGCAGGAGAGAGCATATCTCACCCGTGTTGGCCTCCCTTCAATGGCTTCCTGTTAATGCTAGAATAGAATTTAAAATTCTTCTTCTTACTTATAAGGTTTTGAATAATCAGGTCCCATCTTATCTTAGGGACCTCGTAGTACCATATTACCCCATTAGAGCGCTTCGCTCTCAGACTGCGGGCTTACTTGTAGTTCCTAGGGTTTGTAAGAGTAGAATGGGAGGCAGAGCCTTCAGCTTTCAGGCTCCTCTCCTGTGGAACCAGCTCCCAATTCAGATCAGGGAGACAGATACCCTCTCTACTTTTAAGATTAGGCTTAAAACTTTCCTTTTCGCTAAGGCTTATAGTTAGGGCTGGATCGGGTGACCCTGGACCATCCCTTGGTTATGTTGCTTTAGACGTAGACTGTGGGGGGGTTCCCATGATGCACTGTTTCTTTCTCTTTTTGCTCCATATGCATCACTCTGCATTTAATCATTAGTGATCGATCTCTTTTTCCTGGTTCTTTCCCTCAGCCCCAACCAGTCTCAGCAGAAGACTGCCCCTCCCTGAGCCTGGTTCTGCTGGAGGTTTCTTCCTGTTAAAAGGGAGTTTTTCCTTCCCACTGTGGCCAAGTGCTTGCTCATAGGGGGTCATTTTGACCGTTGGGGTTTTTCATAATTATTGTATGGCCTTGCCTTGCAATGTGGAGCGCCTTGGGGCAACTGTTTGTTGTGATTTGGCGCTATATAAGAAACAAGTTGATTGATTGATTGATTGATAATGTGCAATTCTGTCTTTTCAAACTGTAAAAATGCTTCCTGTCCTTTCAGTCACACGTTTGGACTCGTTTCATTTCTGTCAAACTTTGACCTCGTGATACCTGCCACGTGCGGCGGCACCACTGGTTGGCACAGCGATGTCAAAGCAGGTCTCCATCATGACCCAGGACTGGCAGAGATTTACATTGTTGGAAGTCTCACAGGACATGTTGTGGCATGTCCAGCTGTTACACAATTTCTGGGATACTCACTCGACTGAAAAGCCACTGAAAGCCATCTGAATCTTCCGAATGGTTTCCAACACAGACGTGCTTTTTGTTGTGTGCCATTGCGGCTCTGTGCCGACGTGCGAAATCCTCTGCACGTCTTTCATTACAAAATCTCCTGTAACAGTGGAATGTGCCGCAAAAGTGCTATGTCCAGCTCTCCTGCCATTTCTGTGGTAGTCACATGATGTCCCGGATCAACACAGCGTTCAGTTTAGAAATGATCTGGTCAATCCAGCCTGTCGAATGGCCGCTCGGGGCGCCACGTGCCCTCCGCCGCTGTGGGCTGTCTTTAAAAACGTTTTAACAGTCCATAATCCGCGTGACGCCGACAGAATCTTCACCAATATCCAACTGAATCTATCGAATGGTTTCCAACTGCCTGTCTCTAACAGTTTGTGAAAAAAATTTCATGGAGCAAAGCGGCAGTCTCTCAGCAAGTTCTCAGACAAAAGAAATCCGACGGTAGGGGTGGACCAGTGCTCACTCAAAGCCTGCCCACAGGCGAATGACGCAACCGACAGGCGTGGAAAAACTCACACATGCGCACGAAGGTTCAAGCTTGGCTGATGCAATCACACGTGATTCAAATCCATATAGTTTTTGAAAAAAATAAAAAGGTCCGTTACTTTATGGACAGACCTCGTATATGAAGAGTTTCAGTCAGGTTTCAGAATTCATCATAGTACAGAAACAGCATTAGTGAAGCTTACAAATTATCTTCTTTTGGCCTCAGACAGTGGACTCATCTCTGTGCTTGTCCTGTTAGACCTCAGTGCTGCTTTTGATACTGTTGACCATAAAAATTTATTACAGACATTAGAGCATGCCATAGGTATTAAAGGCACTGCGCTGCGGTGGTTCGAATCACATTTATCTAATAGATTACATTTTGTTCATGTAAATGGGGAATCTTCTTCACAGACTAAAGTTAATTATGGAGTTCCACAAGGTTCTGTGCTAGGACCAATTTTATTCACTTTATACATGCTTCCCTTAGGCAGTATTATTAGACAGCATTGCTTAAATTTTCATTGTTACGCAGATGATACCCAGCTTTATCTATCCATGAAGCCAGAGGACACACACCAATTAGTTAAACTGTAGGATTGTCTTACAGACATAAAGACATGGATGACCTCTAATTTCCTGCTTTTAAACTCAGATAAAACTGAAGTTATTGTACTTGGCCCCACAAATCTTAGAAACATGGTGTCTAACCAGATCCTTACTCTGGATGGCATTACCCTGACCTCTAGTAATACTGTGAGAAATCTTGGAGTCATTTTTGATCAGGATATGTCAATCAAAGCGCATATTAAACAAATATGTAGGACTGCTTTTTTGCATTTACGCAATATCTCTAAAATCAGAAAGGTCTTGTCTCAGAGTGATGCTGAAAAACTAATTCATGCATTTATTTCCTCTAGGCTGGACTATTGTAATTCATTATTATCAGGTTGTCCTAAAAGTTCCCTAAAAAGCCTTCAGTTAATTCAAAATGCTGCAGCTAGAGTACTGACGGGGACTAGAAGGAGAGAGCATATCTCACCCATATTGGCCTCTCTTCATTGGCTTCCTGTTAATTCTAGAATAGAATTTAAAATTCTTCTTCTTACTTATAAGGTTTTGAATAATCAGGTCCCATCTTATCTTAGGGACCTCGTAGTACCATATCACCCCAATAGAGCGCTTCGCTCTCAGACTGCAGGCTTACTTGTAGTTCCTAGGGTTTGTAAGAGTAGAATGGGAGGCAGAGCCTTCAGCTTTCAGGCTCCTCTCCTGTGGAACCAGCTCCCAATTCAGATCAGGGAGACAGACACCCTCTCTACTTTTAAGATTAGGCTTAAAACTTTCCTTTTTGCTAAAGCTTATAGTTAGGGCTGGATCGGGTGACCCTGGACCATCCCTTGGTTATGTTGCTTTAGACGTAGACTGTGGGGGGGTTCCCATGATGCACTGTTTCTTTCTCTTTTTGCTCCGTATGCATCACTCTGCATTTAATCATTAGTGATCGATCTCTTTTTCCTGGTTCTTTCCCTCAGCCCCAACCAGTCTCAGCAGAAGACTGCCCCTCCCTGAGCCTGGTTCTGCTGGAGGTTTCTTCCTGTTAAAAGGGAGTTTTTCCTTCCCACTGTCACCAAGTGCTTGCTCACAGGGGGTCGTTTTGACCGTTGGGGTTTTTCTGTAATTATTGTATGGCCTTGCCTTACAATATAAAGCGCCTTGGGGCAACTGTTTGTTGTGATTTGGCGCTATATAAATAAAATTGATTTGATTGATTTGATTTGATTCAAAGTCCCCTCTCATTTCCACCCTTCTAGTTTTCTTCTTCTCCCGCTGTTCGTGGCAATGTGTTCCTCCTCTTCTTCTTCGGTGCCCAGCAGTAGCCCAATTTCCACCGGCACCCTGTTGGTTAACAGCACCGGTGGCGGACGTTGTTAACCCGGGCTGTGACCGATCCGGTATGTGAATTTGATTCTTAGTCTGCATTGTTGGGTTGGCTTGTTTTACGCCGGATGCCCTTCCCTCCTCATTTATCCGGGCTTGGGACTGGCACTCAGAATGTACTGGCTGCACACCCCTTGTGGCTGAGTTATAAACTATTATTTATTTAAATATTGATTTTGTTTTCTGTTTCTGAGGTCAAAAGTTTAGTTTGGGTTTCTGTGTCTTGCTCAAGGGGACCTCGGCTGGGATTAGAGAGTCCCTCTTTTGAAAACATATTTCATTATATTTTTTCGTGATTTTTTTTGTTTTGCTTTAATTTCGACTTTGTTTTGCGTCATAACTTCCGGGTCGCTGGGTCAGCTGACCGGACACGGAAGCAGCTGCAGTCTTGCTGCGAAGCTGCTTGTTTAAAATGTGAAAATAAATTAACTCAAAACGCATAAATCGCGTCTTTTTAGCGGATTTGTTCAGCGCGCGGAAAACGTACTGAACCGTGAGTAAAAACATGAAGCAAGATTATTTATTTTAATAAAACTCACGTTTCATCTCTGTGGTCACGTGATCCAAAGTTTACACAGAACTGAAATATTTCTGTTTTGGTCTTTTTTCATAAAAGCTGTTGAACACTAAAATTAAGAGTCTGTTTTTACTCGTTAAAAAACAACAACTTTAAACTGGAATTTTAAAGTAATTTTCTAAATCATAAAAAAAAACCCTGTCTAAATTCTTATTTTTGACATTTTTTCCACTTCAAAAGTTAAAGTAATATGATTGTCATATATTTCTCAATTTATTTTATCTCAAAGTTTGATTTTGGTGATTTTATTTTTTTCTCATCAATTTATATTTAATTCCTCTGGGATGTTGATGATTTAGCCAGCGTACACTGACCGTATTAAAGATGCTGGCGTATGTCGAAGCTCACCGATTTATGTCGTAATACAGCAAGTACATCAAAATTTTGGGCATGTACAATATTTTCTACGTATGACTCATACGTCCCACACATGCAGGAAATAAGTTGTTGGTAAGTTATGCAATTGTTGACACACGTTTCTTCTAAGTTACTCATCAGTCGAAATACGTCCATTGATGCTGTCCACTGATTGGCTGATAGCTGCAGTCGTCGTGAACAGTTCAGACTGTTTCAAATATTAAAACCATTCACACATGTAGTAAATATAAAGTCTTAATCTGACCTGTTCATTTCAGTTGGATTCATCATCACAACCTGAAGAAAACTTAACCACGTAAACCCTCCTGATTTTGGAAAACGGCATCTGAAAATACTTTATTTCCTTGTGGTGGCAGAAGAAATGTAGCGTTTTTAAGTAAGTCCCCCTTTGTCTTTTGTTTTTTCAGCTTGAACCAGAGAGACCCTGGCTCTTTGTGCCACAAGAAAATGTACTTATTTTAAAAGTTGAAAGACTCACAGCGTCTCATTCATTCTTGTCAGCGTTTATCATAGACATCAGTTGACTCTTCAGCGTTCTACATGCCATGAAAATAAATCCCATGATCCATCAAGACTAAAATAAAATTAAATAAAATGTCAAAGATTCGATTAGATAGAACTTTATTAATCCCTTTTTGGGAAGACTCTGTCAGGGAAATTGAGGTTCCAGCAGGATTGTATAACAGCACACAGAGTAAGAAGCACACAGAGTATCATAAGTGAAAGGGTAAAAAAAAATTGCAGATATAAATATAGATACCAGACGTACTGGTTGCTGGTGGATTACTCTGTTTGGCCTCCGTGTGGAGGGGAGAGGCCGATCAACAGCGTACGCGTGCTTGATGATGTGCTTGTCAATATTTACGTGTTGTGCCTGCCAAACAAAAGGGTTCTGCGGTGGAAACACAAACCAAGTCAGACTTAACTATTCCGACCTGCACCATACCGTGCAGTACTGACCACCCGGTGGAAACAGGGCTGTCAGGATACCTGGTTAAATCGTCATGGTGTGACAGGGCTCTAAAGGACTGTTATGTGGCAAGATCTCAGTCTGTAGTTGAAGATCAACAAATGCTCGATCTGGGGTTTGTTCAGGATCAGCGCCCCTTTGGTCATCCATACGAACACAGTACAAAGTGTTTGCTTGATGTTGGACAGAGTTTATGTGGATTTGGTTGAATTAAAGAGGATGTTTGTCTCTGTGTCAGATCTGGTGATGATGACAGTGAAGATTTTCCGCACGCTGGCCCGTCACGGCTACTCTGTGGAAGTGTCTCCGTTCGTGAGCATCAGAGTCGCCTGTGTGGCCTCACAGTACTACGGAATAACAGGTCAGTCAAATCCTGTTCAAGCAGCTGGCACATTCAGACCAGGACTCTCTGAAGTCCAGGTCTGTGTGTCTGTCATGTGTTCGTCTGTCTGACCCAAACCTCAAAAGTGCCGCAGGGCCATTTCAAGGCATTTGGGGGCTCCAAGCAAATGGACTTGGAGTCCCCCCCCCACACACACACATCTCACCACCCGCCATGTCTGCCCAAAACCCACACAAACCACAGTACAGACACATCGTTTAAGCTCTCACCTTATATCCAGCAAATATTTCTTTGACAGCGCATTTGAACATTTGCAAAAACCCACCACCATCCCATAATAACCAACATATAAAGGGAGTGCAAACTGTGTAGAAACTCGTCTTCTTCTGAATGAACGTGAGGTGAAGTTGACGGTGCACCTGGGAAAATAATTACGTCTCCATCTATCATATGTTTCATGTACAGAGTGCATCAGATAGACATGAGAACGGCCCCATATTCAACAATATGAAATGTCCTGTGGAAAATATGAGTGACCATTTTATAATGATGTCAGCGTGTTGGAAGAGTTCAGTATGAACAGGTTAGAGAGAGAAATTCACTCTACCTTCATCAGGAGCCGTCTTTAGGAAGAGGGCTTAGAAACCAAAGCACCTTGAGAGAGAAAGAAAAGATGCTGAGAGTTTAGCATGACCATATATTTTTCTGATTTTCATATTTAGAAGGAATCCACTTACTTTCACAACTTCCGATGCTTAAAAACAGCCCAAGCTAATGTTTATGTTTCGTTCACGTTCTTAGTACTTGTGGTTTAACACAGAAGGTTTAAACTTTCTACTGTTTGAGAATTAAACAGACGCACCTGATGCCTTACACACAGAGGCTGGCCGGCGTGTGTGGATACGACCAGACAGAAATCGTATATCCACTCTAGTTATATGATGCTCAGAATTATCGTAGGTTATTCGGACCCGCCGCTGCCTTCTCATTTGGTATATAGATTAGCATGGCCCCTCTGCCCCCTTTAATCAGAAGTGATGTTAAGAATGTTGGGCTCGTGCAGCAACTCTTGGAATTAAAAACCGAGA
>NC_047123.1:39687129-39704629 GCF_902500255.1 Thalassophryne amazonica | reverse complement strand
TACGACTCTGAAAGAGTTACATGTTTAAACCGAGACTCTTTCTGAATATTATCTTGATTTTTGTTTTATCTTTGAGTGAAATGTTCCTGAGTTTATAGGCGTGGACGTAACGGCTTCACTGGAAACGTTGGAATCGAGCCGTCGGCTGGTTCACGGAGCGTTCAGATGGGTTCAGGGTTCTGTGTCTGTGCAGGCCTGCCTGGGACTTTAAAATTACTTTTCAGCTGGTGCTGGTTAATTATTACTGGTGGTTTTTATTTCTTTGTGCGTTGGTGGTACAGGGGGCGTGTCCTCGCAGCTCCTCCGTCCTTTAAAGGTGAAGGAGCAGCTGTTTGTTTTCTGTCACTGTGGATGAAATGAATTTTACAAATGAGCTTCATTCAGAACCAATCAGTCTGACCCGGAGGGAACGCTGCTGTTATCTCCTCCATCTGTACCGCCATTAGGGGCGGAGCCTGCCTGGGGATGGATTAATGTGGCGTCAGTGCCTGATCACACGATGGACCAGGAGGAACCAGGTCTGCTGCCCGGCTTTAACGAGTCTGCTAATTACTTTGGGCTAATTGGTTTGTGAACCAGCAGAAACATGTGATAAGATTTTTAAAAAGCATTGAGCTGTGCCATGTGACCTTTGACAGAAAACCTGACACGCTTTAGGTGTGTTAGCAGACAGACGACCGTTACAGCCAACAGTTTCCGCCCCACAGCCAGACTCCGAGCACACCGTGTTCAGGTTCAGAACCTGCTTCAAAGAACCATCATGGTTCTTTGTCAGGGTTTGTTTCTGAAGGTTGGGTCATTGAGGTTAAAGGTTGCTATAATGTCTGTAATATTTTACTTACACATGTTCTCTGTTTTTGTTGGTGTTGTGGTGCAGAACCTCTTTTGTGTCCTTGGGTGGTGTGGTGTGTGGTACCGGTTGGTTCTGGCTAATTGGTAACAGATGTCAGTTCCAGGGGTTGATGGCCATCAGAGCTCCTCGCTGTGGCTCCAGGCCACGTTTATTCAAACACAAAGTCTGATTTTAATCTTCTCCTGCTCCACAGAACAAACCACTGGTTCTGTCAGGTTAAATGTTGCCTTTGTAGCTCTGAGGTTCTGGGAATCGGGTCCTTTAAAATCATGTATCAGGTGGATCAGTGGTGAAACCTGGTGACCTAAAGACCTCTGGTTCACGTGGACCAGAGTTCCTGTCAGGGGCCGTCACAAACTTTAAATATTTCCTGCAGTGGTCCTGGTCGGGATCTGAGGCCTGTTGGTGCCAGAACTCATCTGCAGACTCACAACCTCAAACCTGAATCATTCTCTTTTGTCTATCTGGAAGTTTCCAAATTGTGACAGGAACTAAACTGGTTCCTGGTTCTGGAGCCCAATGTTCCTGTGTGTGGCTGTGTTCAGGTCTTGTGGTCCCACAGTGTCAGTGCTGAGACGTTGGAGACGTCCATAAAGAAGCAGAGATTCATTTTCAGGCTGTCACGCTCACGTTCACACGTGCACGCTGACCTGTTTGACAGCACACGCTACACGCACTCAGCCATGATAACACACATGCATGCAAACAGACACACACACACAAAACACTGCAGGCTTCTGAGAGCGACAGTTCCATCTGCAATCAGTTGTGCTGTGATCAATACAGACTCAGAAGGCTTCCAACTAAACCCTGTTTTATAACAAAACCCTGGTCCTAACCTGGTCCCAATCCTGTGCTCTTGATCTGAATGTGGTCCTGGTCCTGTGTTCATGATCTGAATGTGGTCCTGGTCCTGTGTTCATGATCTGAATGTGGTCCTGGTCCTAACCTGGTCCCAATCCTGTGCTCTTGATCTGAATGTGGTCCTGGTCCTGTGTTCATGATCTGAATGTGGTCCTGGTCCTAACCTGGTCCCAATCCTGTGCTCTTGATCTGAATGTGGTCCTGGTCCTGTGTTCATGATCTGAATGTGGTCCTGGTCCTAACCTGATCCTGGACCTAACCTGGTCTCAATCCTGTGCTCTTGATCTGAATGTGGTCCTGGTCCTAACCTGATCCTGGTCCTAACCTGGTCCCAATCCTGTGCTCTTGATCTGAATGTGGTCCTGGTCCTAACCTGATCCTGGTCCTAACCTGGTCCCAATCCTGTGCTCTTGATCTGAATGTGGTCCTGGTCCTAACCTGGTCCCAATCCTGTGCTCTTGATCTGAATGTGGTCCTGGTCCTAACATGGTCCTGGTCCTGTGTACATGATCTGAATGTGGTCCTGGTCCTAACCTGATCCTGGTCCTAACCTGGTACCAATCCTGTGCTCTTGATCTGAATGTGGTCCTGGTCCTAACCTGATCCTGGTCCTAACCTGGTACCAATCCTGTGCTCTTGATCTGAATGTGGTCCTGGTCCTGTGTTCATGATCTGAATGTGGTCCTGGTCCTGTGTTCATGATCTGAATGTGGTCCTGGTCCTAACCTGGTCCCAATCCTGTGCTCTTGATCTGAATGTGGTCCTGGTCCTGTGTTCATGATCTGAATGTGGTCCTGGTCCTAACCTGGTCCCAATCCTGTGCTCTTGATCTGAATGTGGTCCTGGTCCTGTGTTCATGATCTGAATGTGGTCCTGGTCCTAACCTGATCCTGGACCTAACCTGGTCTCAATCCTGTGCTCTTGATCTGAATGTGGTCCTGGTCCTAACCTGATCCTGGTCCTAACCTGGTCCCAATCCTGTGCTCTTGATCTGAATGTGGTCCTGGTCCTAACCTGATCCTGGTCCTAACCTGGTCCCAATCCTGTGCTCTTGATCTGAATGTGGTCCTGGTCCTAACCTGATCCTGGTCCTAACCTGGTCCCAATCCTGTGCTCTTGATCTGAATGTGGTCCTGGTCCTAACATGGTCCTGGTCCTGTGTACATGATCTGAATGTGGTCCTGGTCCTAACCTGATCCTGGTCCTAACCTGGTACCAATCCTGTGCTCTTGATCTGAATGTGGTCCTGGTCCTAACCTGATCCTGGTCCTAACCTGGTACCAATCCTGTGCTCTTGATCTGAATGTGGTCCTGGTCCTGTGTTCATGATCTGAATGTGGTCCTGGTCCTAACCTGATCCTGGTCCTAACCTGGTCCCAATCCTGTGCTCTTGATCTGAATGTGGTCCTGGTGCTGTGTTCATGATCTGAATGTGGTCCTGGTCCTAACATGGTCCTGTGTTCATGATCTGAATGTGATCCTGGTCCTAACCTGATCCTGGTCCTAACCTGGTCCCAATCCTGTGCTCTTGATCTGAATGTGGTCCTGGTCCTAACCTGGTCCCAATCCTGTGCTCTTGATCTGAATGTGGTCCTGGTCCTAACCTGGTCCCAGTCCTGTGTTCTTGATCTGAATGTGATCCTTGTCCTAACGTGGGGCTGGTCCTAACATGGTCCTGGTCCTAACCTGGTTCTGGTCCTATGTTCATGATCTGAATTTGGTCCTGGTCCTAACCTGGTCCTGGTCCTGTGTTCATGATCTGAATTTGGTCCTGTTCTTAACCCGGTCCCGCTCCTGTGTTCATGATCTGAATGTGGTCCTGGTCCTAACCTGGTCCTGGTCCTGTGTTCATGATGTGAATTTGGTCCTGTTCTTAACCCGGTCCCGCTCCTGTGCTCTTGATCTGAATGTGGTCCTGGTGTCTGTGTAAGCTCTCAGTCCAGGTGGTTTCCATAGTAGAGAAGCTTGAATCTTCGACTGGACTGGGTTGCTTGACGCGAGGACGTTTTGCTTCAAATCGCAGAAGCTTCCTCAGCTAAAATTCTTGCTCTGGTAGTCTGACTTCTGTCTTGACTCTTGTAGAAAAGAATAAACAGAAGCCACAAAAGCTGGAGTTTTAAACCTAACCAGACCCCTCCTACCGAGAGGCAGACTGCTATAGGCCAGTGACTAAACAATAGCTCTAATTAGCACCTATTGTGCTCTAGTTAGCACTCTCCTAATGACAGGGCAGCTGTCCCTCCTAATGATGGGACGGAAGCCTCTCCTGATGGCTCCCTTGATGACTCTCCTGATGACGTGAATGACTCATTACCATGAACAAAAGACTGAAACTGCTTTGACCTGAGTACCCCATTGTAAACAGGGGACAAAACACATCTCAGACCCCCTCCCCGGTTAAGGCTGGGTTTCAGCTGTTTCACATAGAATGCCTCCTTGACCCCTCTCTCAAACCATACTGTGGGTACCCACCCATACCGTGTACCCAGTAAAAATCAAGCAACAGGAGGTTGAGGACTTTACAGAACACATCAGCTCGGTGGACTCCAATATCAGGTTCACACGTGAGGATGCCAGAAACAACCATTTAGCCTTCTTGGACTGTGATGTTACGATTGGAGAGAACAGGCAGCTCCAGACAGGGGTTTACAGAAAACCCACTCACACTGACCAATATCTACTCTTTGGCTCAAATCACCCCCTTGAACACAAGCTCGGGGTGATCAGGACTCTTCAACACAGAGCCCTACAGGTGCCTGCAACTGCAGAGGGAAGGGCTAAAGAACAACAACTTGTCCGGAAAGCCCTCACAGTATGTGGGTACCCACGATGGTCCCTGGACAAAGTGCAGAAGTCCCAGAGAACAAAGAGACCAGATAGACAGGAGACGGAGACAAGAAGAAGAGTTGTGTCTCTCCCTTATTTAGCAGGAGTAGGGGAAAAACTACAGAGGATCTTCAGACAGCACAAAATCCCAGTTTACTTTAAACCGGTTAACACTTTGAGACAGAAATGAGTTCACCCTAAGGACAGGATCCCTAGTTACAAACAGAGCAATGTAGTGTATTCTATCAGATGTCAGGAAAACTGTAACGAACACTACATAGGTGAAACGAAGCAACCTTTACACAAAAGGCTATACAAGCACCACAGAGAGGGCGCCAGTGGACCTCAGTCTGCAGTTCATCTCCACCTCAAAGACACTAACCACACGTTTGAGGACAAGGAAGTTTAAAATCTTAGCCAGAGAGAAGAAATGGTTTGAGAGAGGGGTCCAGGAGGCATTCTGTGTGAAACAGTTGAAACCCAGCCTTAACCGGGGAGGGGGTCTGAGACACGCTTTTATTCTTCTCTACAAGAGTCAAGACAGAAGTCAGACTACCAGAGCAAGAATTTTAGCTGAGGAAGCTTCTGCGATTTGAAGTGAAACATACTCGCGTCAAGCAACCCAGTCCAGTCGAAGATTCAAGCTTCTCTACTGTCCTGGTCCTAACCTGGTCCCGGTCCTGTGTTCTTGATCTGAAAGTTGTCCTGGTCCTAACCTGGTCCCGGTCCTGTGTTCTTGATCTGAATGTGGGCCTGGTCCTAACATGGTCCTGTGTTCTTGATCTGAATGTGGTCGTGGTCCTAACATGGTCCTGGTCCTGACCTGGTCCTGGTCCTGTGTTGTGTGGTCTTGGTCCTGTGTTCTTGATCTGAATGTGATCCTTGTCCTAATGTGGGCCTGGTCCTAACATGGTCCTGGTCCTGTGTTCTTTATCTGAATGTGGTCCTGGTCCTTGCGTGGGCTTGGTCCTAACATGGTCCTGGTCCTGTGTTCTTAATCTGAATGTGGTCCTTGTCCTAATGTGGGCCTGGTCCTAACATGGTCCTGGTCCTGTGTTCTTGATCTGAATGTGGTTCTGGTCCAAGCATGGGCCTAATGTGGGCCTGGTCCTAACATGGTCCTGGTCCTTGATCTGAATTTGGTCCTGGTCCTAACATGGTCCTGGTCCTGTGTTCTTGATCTGAATGTGGTTCTGGTCCTAACGTGGCCTGGTCCTAACCTGGTCCCGGTCCTGTGTTCTTGATCTGAATGTGGGCCTGGTCCTAACCTGGTCCTGTGTTCTTGATCTGAATGTGGGCCTGGTCCTAACCTGGTCCTGTGTTCTTGATCTAAATGTGGCCCTGGTCCTAACCTGGTCCTGTGCTCTTGATCTGAATGTGGTTCTGGTCCTAGTGTGGGCCTGGTCCTGTGTTCTTGATCTGAAGGTGGTCCTGGTCCTAACGTGGGCCTGGCCCTGTGTTCTTGATCTGAATGTGGTCCTGGTCCTAACCTGGTCCTGGTCCTGTGCTCTTGATATGAATGTGGTCCTGGTCCCCTGATGTGGTGCAGGTGTAGAATCAGTTAGCGGGTGAAGGACTTTACCAGCCCGTCAGCGGAGGAACAAAACCCTTTTCTTCTTCATTCTGTAAAGACTTTGGGAGGATCTGGTGAATCGACCACCAACAGGTTGTCCTCACAGACTGACGCGTCATTAACTTGCTAATGACACGCTGTCAAACAGCACGCGCTTTTATTAGCAGGATTACTGAAAAAGTTTTCAGATAAATTCCGCCTGTGAGCGTGTCATAAAGAGGAAGTTGGTGCTGATGGATCCTGGATTTACTTGGTCTTTGGTCTCTTTGATGTCTTAAACTGAGCTTAATGACAGCTGTCAGTCATATGTCACTTGACAAACGTGTATTCATGTGGAGTTTTGCTCTGAGTCCACGTTCCTTAAAGTTGTTGTTTGTGTGACGCTTTGATTATTGGGTGTCGTATTACCAGCTGGTGTTGCTTAGCGACCGCTCAGTGGGCGGTCTATTAAGAAAAAACCCCTCTCAGGACTCGACAGGCAAACACGTTTAAAACAAACTAAACATTGTGTCAAAGTGTTGAACAGGAACGTAAAATCGAGTTTGTCAGTGTGGAACAGTAAAATAAATAATGTGTGAAACCTGCTGAGTTTGGAGCAGGGGGTCAGTGATGTCGCTGACTCGATACCTTGGAGAGGATTAAACACGCTGATGGTCTTTAAACTCTCTGGGTCCTTGTCCACGAAGCGTCCTCAGGCTAAAAGTAGCTCCTAGTGATGTTATTATAAGAAAAATCTCAGAAGTCCTCAAATTCTTAGACATTTCTTAGAGTTTTCCCTTGGTAAGATAAAAGTTGAGGTGCAAAACTGTTGAGAGGAGGGAGGAGGACTTTTAAAAAACCTAAGAGTGTCTTAAACATAGAAGATGGTTAATTAAAATGGAAAACACACATTAATTATGTTAAATCTAAAATGTCTAAATCCATCACAATCGTGTATAAAGCTCATGACTTCCTCTTGCAACATTCATTAACTGTTTTATATCATTCATTATGTGTTCCATATACAGTAGTGTTCAGAATAATAGTAGTGCTATGTGACTAAAAAGATTAATCCAGGTTTTGAGTATATTTCTTATTGTTACATGGGAAACAAGGTACCAGTAGATTCAGTAGATTCTCACAAATCCAACAAGACCAAGCATTCATGATATGCACACTCTTAAGGCTATGAAAAAAAAAGTAGAAAAGGGGGTGTTCACAATAATAGTAGTGTGACATTCAGTCAGTGAGTTTGTCAATTTTGTAGAACAAACAGGTGTGAATCAGGTGTCCCCTATTTAAGGATGAAGCCAGCACCTGTTGAACATGTTTTTCTCTTTGAAAGCCTGAGGAAAATGGGACGTTCAAGACATTGTTCAGAAGAACAGCATAGTTTGATTAAACTGTTGATTTGAGAGGGGAAAACTTATACGCAGGTGCAAAAAATTATAGGCTGTTCATCTACAGTGATCTCCAATGCTTTAAAATGGACAAAAAAAAAAAACAGACGCGTGGAAGAAAACGGTAAACAACCATCAAAATGGATAGAAGAATAACCAGAATGGCAAAGGCTCACACATTGATCAGCTCCAGGATGATCAAAGACAGTCTGGAGTTACCTGTAAGTGCTGTGACAGATAGAAGACACCTGTGTGAAGCTAATTTATTTGCAAGAATCCCCCACAAAGTCCCTCTGTTAAATAAAAGACGTGCAGAAGAGGTTACAATTTGCCAAAGAACACATCAACTGGCCTAAATGGAGGAATATTTTGTGGACTGATGAGAGTAAAATTGTTCTTTTTGGGTCCAAGGGCCGCAGACAGTTTGTGAGACGACCCCCAAACTCTGAATTCAAGCCACAGTTCACAGTGAAGACAGTGAAGCATGGTGGTCCAAGCATCATGATATGGGCATGTTTCTCCTACTATGGTGTTGGGCCTATATATCACATACCAGGTATCATGGATCAGTTTGGATATGTCAAAATACTTGAAGAGGTCATGTTGCCTTATGCTGAAGAGGACATGCCCTTGAAATGGGCGTTTCAACAAGACAATGACCCCAAGCACACTAGTAAACCAGCAAAATCTTGGTTCCAAACCAACAAAATTAATGCCTCGCAGATGTGAAGAAATCATGAAAAACTGTGGTTATACAACTAAATACTAGTTTAGTGATTCACAGGATTGCTAAAAAAGCAGTTTGAACATAATAGTTTTGAGTTTGTAGCGTTAACAGCAGATGCTATTATTGTGAACACCCCCTTTTCTACTTTTTTTTTTTACTAATAGCCCAATTTTATAGCCTTAAGAGTGTGCATATCATGAATGCTTGGTCTTGTTGGATTTGTGAGAATCTACTGAATCTACTGGTACCTTGTTTCCCAGATAACAATAAGAAATATAGTCAAAACCTGGATTAATCTTTTTAGTCACATAGCGCTACTATTATTCTGAACACTACTGTATGACCTATTGCATTGAGGTTTGGGGAAACACATACAAAACCAATATTTTAACAACAAAAGAAAGCTATAAGAATTATCAGCAACAAACCCTACCGTGAACCAATCAACCCATTATTTGTCTGTTTACATATTTTAGAATTCTGGAACGTGGCTGAGTACACCACCGTTCAAATCAAGTATAAAGTCAAAAACAAGCTTTTTCCTCAACATGTCCAGGATCTGTTTAAAATGAGTGAGTCCAGTTACAATTTGAGAGGAAGGGTTAGTGATTAAGAAGTCAAAGATAAGAACTACTGTAAAAAGTCATTGCATTTCTGTTAAAGGTGCTAACATTTGGAATAATTTGGCACCACACTCTCGATTGAGGGCGGGTGCTAAAGGGGTAAAATATGATTGTACGGTGGAGCAGCTGTCCCCGTAAGTGGTCAAATCCTGCAGTATCATGCAGGGTTCAAATGAGACTGAGCTGCCCTATTATCCTCATATCATCAAATTATCTGGTACCTTTGTTGGCTTTTGCAAGTTCTCCCACTTAGAAATCATGGAGGGGTCTGAAATTTTCATCTTAGCTGCATGTCCACTGTGAGAGACATAATCTTAAAAAAAAAAAAAAAAAAATCCGGAAATCACAATGTATGATTTTTAAATCATTAATTTGCATTTTATTGCATGAAATAAGTATTTGATCACCTACCAACCAGCAAGAATTCTCACACAGACCTGTTAATTTGTCTTTAAGAAGCCCTCTTATTCTGCACTCTTTGCCTGTATTAATTGCACCTGTTTGAACTTGTATAAAAGACACCTGTTCACTCAATCAATCACACTCCAACCTGTCCACCATAGCCAAGACCGAAGAGCTGTCTAAGGACACCAGGGACAAAACTGTAGACCTGCACAAGGCTGGGATGGACTACAGGACAACAGGCAAGCAGCTTGGTAGAAGACAACAACTGTTATGATTATTTATTAGAAAGTGGAAGAAACACAAGATGACTGTCAGTCTCCCTCAGTCTGGGATTCCATGCAAGATCTCACTTTGTGGGGTAAGGATGATTCTGAGAAAGCTCAGAACTACACAGGAGGACCTGGTCAATGACCTGAAGAGAGCTGGGACCACAGTCACAAAGATTACATTAGTAACACATGATGCTGTCATGGTTTAAAATCCTGCAGGGCAGCAAGGTCCCCCTGCTCAAGCCAGCACATGTCCAGGCCTGTTTGAAGTTCACCAGTGACCATCTGGATGATCCAGAGGAGGCATGGGAGAAGGTCATGTGGTCAGATGAGACTAGAATAGAGCTTTTTGGAATCAGCTCCACTTACCATGTTTAGAGGATGAGAACAACCCCAAGAAAACCATCCCAACTGTGAAGCATGGGGGTGGAAACATCATACTCTGGGGGTGCTCTTCTGCAAAGGGGACAGGACGACTGCACCGTATTGAAGGGAGGATGGATGGGGTCATGTATTGTGAGATTTTGGCAAACAACCTCCTTCCCTCAGTAAGAGCATTGAAGATGGGTCATGGCTGGGTCTTCAGCATGACACTGACCCCAAACACACAGCCAGGGCAACTAAGGAGGGGCTCTGTAAGAAGCATTTCAAGGTCCTGGAGTGGCCTGGCCAGTCTCCAGACCTGAACTCAATAGAAAATCTTTGGAGGGAGCTGAAACTCCAAACCTGAAAGATTTGGAGAAGATCTGTATGGAGGAGTGGACCAAAATCCCTGCTGCAGTGTGCAAACCTGGTGAAAAACTACAGGAAACATTTGACCTCTGTAATTGCAAACAAAGGCTACTGTACCAAATATTAACATTGATTTTCACAGGTGTTGAAATACTTATTTACAGTAGTAACATACAAATAAATTCTTAAAAAATCATACATCAGCTTATTGTTTGTATTATGTTTGGAAAGAGGTGTCATTTGATTTAAACGGTGATTCGCTTTGAAGTTATTAATTCTGAGCAGACTCTGTCTTTCTAACTTGACTCGGCAGAGAGCTGTGCAGTGTTTGGAGCAACAGAACAGAGGATGATTCTCATTTTTTCCAGTTAGTGACTTTAATCCACTCAAAAGTGACTCACGATTGACATATTTAATGGCTTTGAGAGGAGTTAAGAAGCGGACTTGCCGCTTCTGAAAAGCAGCGAAGCCAAGAACCAATGAAGCAGTGGGTCGGAGCACTGCTTTATTGCTTCAAGCTTCAAAGCAGAGCCACGCTGCAAGAAGCAGTTGATTACAGAGCAGCTGCAGGGTCTGTAATCAACGAAGAGAAATGATCATTTTCCCGATAAACACCCTCAAAAACAACGGCGCTCTGAAGGACCGATAAGGGAATCGTTAAGCAAAAAGACTTGATGTTGGTGGATCGAATCATTTCTTAACGATACCCGAAAACAACCAGTTCTCTATCCAGCCTTAGTCTTTAGTCACTCTAGTTGTCTTTCATCACTCTAGTGGTCTTTCGTCACTCTGGTGGTCTTTAGTCACTCTGGTGGTCTTTAGTCACTCTGGTGGTCTTCAGTCCCTCTGATGGTCTTTCATCACTCTAGTGGTCTTTCGTCACTCTGGTGGTCTTTAGTCACCCCAGTGGTCTTTTTTTTTCACTCTGGTGGTCTTTAGTCACTCTGGTGGTCTTTAGTCACTCTGGTGGTCTTTTTTCACTCTGGTGGTCTTTAGTCACTCTGGTGGTCTTCAGTCCCTCTGATGGTCTTTTTTCACTCCTGTGGTCTTTAGTCACTCTGGTGGTCTTCAGTCCCTCTGATGGTCTTTTTTCACTCTTGTAGTCTTTCATCACTCTGGTCATCTTGCGGCATTCTGATGGTCTCAGGTTCTTGACACATTTATCGTCTTGCCTTTGATGCTTCATGTTTTCTCGCCTGACCACACATGAGAACAAGCTGTTCTGCACCACACGTGTGTCTAATGGGATTTCAGAGTGCTAACTAGCATTAGCATAGGGTGGAAAATCACTGTCTTATCTGCCTGTGGAGGGCGCCTCCTGGTGGTACTTAGCCGTTAGCATGAAAGCTAATGTCACAGTGTGCTTTAAAGCGTCGGATCCACAGCCAGCGGGGAGAGTCTGCTTCTGATAAGCTTATCAGGATTTCCCATGCTCCTCTGCTGCCTCGTCCTTTCATCTCCTCCTATTTCTGCTCCTCCATCCTCACATCCTTCTCTTTTCTCTTCAGTGCCACTTGTAGAACTTTGCCTGTGGTCTCGAGATCAATGGTTCGCTTCAGTCCGCTCTCCACATCTGCTTCATCTCTGAGATGTCATTTGTTTTATGTTGTCTGCTTCTTCTCTCTTAAATCTCTTTGTGTCAGAGGTCAGGGTCAGTTTCATGACCTCTGGTGGGCTGTTCTTGTCTTGAGTTCTGTGTGACGGTCTGAGACAGCAGGGGGTGCTGTAGTTGTTCAGGCAGACTGAAAGAATTAAAGAGCAGCAGAGTAACTGGAGTCTGTTTTTAGGTTTTGGATCAGAGTCCAAATAAAAAGAAAAAGTCCAACAGATGGCAATAAGACGTGAAACAGCCAGAACACAGTATTTGTTTGGTTTATTGTTTTTTCCTTTGAATGAGGCTTTATTTTTTTGAGTTAATGTGCAGATAGATGATGACATGACCTCTGCCCTCTGCTGGCTGGTTGAGGTCTGAGCGTAAACCAACAGAGAGGTTTAACATGACAGTGACGTGATGCAGATGTTCCAGATGCAGATGTTCCAGATGTCCATGTTCCAGATCCAGCTGGATCTGGAACATGGTGAGGTTCTGCTCAGCTGAGGAGTCCAACATGTGAAGGAGGGAAATGAGAGAGACCAGTTTCTGTCACTGGACCTCTGTCCTCACATTGATTATTGATTATTGTCTCTGTAGCTCTCGATGTGTTTGGCAGATGTATTATGTGGGCGAGCCTGTCTGGTTTGTGGTCACATCACTTTTTCAGGGTCGTGTCTGCGTGTTAAAGGCTTTGGGTGAATCATGTTGAGATTTGTCCCTTTATTATTAAACTGAATTGTGTTCTATGCCTTGTTGCTGCAGGACTGAGGCCCAGTAGGTGGAGGTGATGGTCTCATGGTTCAGCGTTGGACTTGAGACCAGAGGATCCTCTTTTCAAACCCTCTGCAGACTGGAAAATCACTAAGGGCTCTTAATTCCCAAGTTGCTCCCGGTGTGTAGCGAGTGTCTTGCATGGCAGTACCCTGACATTAGTGTGTGAATGTGAGGCATCAGTGTAAAGCACTTGGAGCTTCTGATTGAAATTGTGCAGTATAAACGCAGTCCGTTTACCATCGTCATCTTCACACATGAAATCTGCTTGTGGTATTTGTTCAGACATTCTGAATCGTTGCTTTGAACACAAGTCTCCAGTGGTGTGACTGCACAGGTTTCATTCTGCTTTCTGTTGGATCTCTGGACACGCTGGCTGAAGTCCCGCTGTGTTTTTGTGTCTCCAGGAGACGGGACGCTCAGAGTGTGGGATGTGAAGTCTGCCGCATGCCGATTGGTCATCCCAGCCCACCAGGCTGAAATCCTGAGCTGTGATTGGTGCAAATATGACCAGGTAGGTGCTCAAAAAATGACTGAACCTCAGCTGGAAAAAAAACTAGGAGGATGAATATTCCATGTTTTCCTCTTTGAGACCAGGCTCAAAGTTCTGATGATTCTGAGACATGGCCCGCCAAAATAAGAGACTCTGCTGCTGTTCCTTTTATGCTTGCGTGGAGCAGCGGCACGCATCACAGCGTCAGAACGGAGTTTCTCTGTGGTTAACATTAATCTGAAGTCATGTTTTATCTTAGTATTGACCATGTGACCTAGTGAATGTTCACAACCACTGAATCTGAACTAATTGATTCTGTATTAAAGATGTAATACATGAATATTTAATCATTCTTGTCAAATTAATCTTACTGAGTTGTTGAGTTTAGAAAAATCTCACTTTTGACTCTTGGTAACTGATGGCGGGTTGTTTTTACTGTTTTCTGACATTATGTAGAAAATGAGTTTTGTTAATCTCAAAGATAATCAATATGTTGATTAATGTTGTGCGTGGTGTTGCCGTGCAGAATATCGTGGCCACAGGTTCAGTGGACTGCAGCGTGTGTGTCTGGGACCTGAGGAACATCCAACAGGCTGTCAGTCAACTCAGAGGCCACACCTATGCCATCCGCAGAGTGAAGGTACATGCCCACAAAAGCCTCATAGTCATGTGACAACTATTGATCGGGCAGCTGTGATGCTTTTTTAAATTTTTTTAATTGTGGATGGATGGAGGATGGAGGAAGGGTACATGTGACCTTTGGCCTAACACACCCATTTATGAGGACTCCGTCAGTGATTGGATGCTTTCAGACTGGGCTGTCCTGATTGCTTCCTCATTTAATCCGTGACACAGGCCTGCAGGGGGCAGCAGAGTGATGTCAGAGTGGCTGTGTTTTGTTGCGTTCCTGTCCTGATTTTCCTGCTGTCATCTGAATGGCCTTTGGACTTCAGTGGTTCTGTAATGGTGCTGCAGAATCTGAGTTCACTGAACATGGAACAGGTTGATAATTTCAGTGGAATCACATGACTTCGTCTTTAAATTTTACTGTTTGGACTCTGCTGTCAGTGGTTTGATTGGGGTTCCTAATTTGGCGCAGTTTTTCACTCTGGATGTCCTCCTTGATCAGCACTTTCAGATGTACTCATGGAGAATGAGCCACAGGTGGAACTGAACCAGACAAACTGTAGTAACATGGGATAACATTCCCGCTTTCCTTTGACATCATGCAGCAGGAATGTTGGGACTTGATGAACAAACCTTTTCATTTTTTCTGCGCCTGGCTGTGAGAGCCACATGATGAAAATCACACCATGAGGCCAAATGGCAGCGTCTGACCGCTGGGCCACATCAGGCCCCCAGACCAGCAGTGTCAAACCTCAAACCACAATCCCTGTTTGGTCTTTCTGCTCTTCATAGTTATCGTGCACCTGTTTGATGACCTCATCAATGATCAGTAATTACATTGGCAGTCACAGGCTGTTATTTTCCCTTAAACTGTTTTTTGTTTGTTTGTTCGTAGTTTTGTCCGTTCAGTCGGACAGTTTTAGCGTCCTGCTCGTACGACTTCACCGTCAGGTAAGAACCCGTTTCGTCTTTTTTTTAAATTATTATTTAATAAATGTTGCTTGAGAGGTGTACTTACTGTGACACAGTTTTAAGTTAAGATGTGGCTGAGATACAAAGAGACACGCAAATGCACTTATTTTAAGAAAAAGATTGACATTCATCCAACATGGTCAGACACATATATACACATAAATATAAAACACAGTTAGTGTACATGAAGCACAAACATATGGATGTGAATACTGTAGCTATTATTGATAATGTGAGTCAGGGACATTTAGGCTTGTTGTGAAATGTGTGGATTGATATGTGAGCCGACGACTTGCATTCTAGCATTTGAGGTAGAAATAATCTAAATTTTGATCCAGTACAAACATTCAAAAGCCACTTGGCACAAATTAAAGATATCTGATCTACATGTGAAGTTGATAATAAGCACTTTTTATGTCATTTGGGTCTGTGTTTTGATTGATGTGTTGCATTATATTATTATTATTTTATAGTATTTCATATTGTTTTCAAAAATCAGTTTTATGATCAGTTATATGAAAATTAAAGGATTCCTCTTAACCAGGTTATTGGAAGAGACTCAGACAGAATTAAACAAAACATTTAGAATATTTCAAACAGCAAATCCTCCATGCCTCCAACCTCAAGAACACAGTTTATTTAAACTTGAACTCACAGCAAGTATAAGATTTTATTCATCTTTATGTACTTACTGAAACTTTGTCAAAATTGCAGGAAATTTGAATCCCCAAAATTTTCATAATAAAGGATGGACATCATCGTGCCGTGCGTAAGCCATATCCAAAAGCTGAGGTCAATCTGACAAACTGTCAGAGAGATACAAGAAACACACACACACAGACAAAATCCATTATATACAGTGTTTATTACATGGAAAACAATACAAAAACTTTGGGACTTTTTTTGTCCGGTGACTGTGAATATCTGGTTTATACGATGACGGTTTAGGTGAGTTTTACTGGACATGGGACTGATCAATAAATTGACCTCTCAAAGCTTTGATGATGAAGTCGCCACACGCTGACTTTATTTTCCCAAATGTTTCTTCTGTTTGGATCTGAAGTGAATCTGTACATCTTGAAGCCCTTGTTGTGTCTATTTGTGCCTCCAAAGGCACAACAACCCGACATTTTCAGTGAATAAATAAATAAATAGCTGATTTACATGCAGACACATTAACAGCCAATGCTATTTTAAATCCAAGATGGCACCACGAGTCATGTGACCGATTTTTTTCAACTCATGTCGCCACTGTCTACAATAAAGGCACACTAGTCCACATGTCAATGTGTCTCCATCAGGCTGCCCTCAAATGTGGCTGTGAGGGAAGCCACCAAGTCACCATGACAACTCTGAAGAAGTTCCACGGTGGCTGTGACTGGAGATGTTGGGTTGTTGCATCTCCAGTCACACTTTGAGTGGAAGATGAACAAAGTCAGAGGCTTGTTGTTGCCGTTAATCCGCCACCTCCTGTTGCAGCGCAGTGAAGTGCAAAGGTCATCACAGGTCAGGATCAAAGTCCTGAATGCAGACAGAAGTCATGGTCCAGGACACTGATGGAGGTTTTCATAAATCTCTGAATGGAAACGAGCAGGCCCATTGCAACAAGGCAAGCAAACCGATCAACTGCCTCAGGCCGCGACCCGGCCTGGGCCCAGATGACGACTGATTATGAATTTTATGCAACGACAAACTGTGTGAGTGCCCCTTTAAATTCTGTTGCGTTTGGTGTCCAGTGAGGATTTTCTGCTGAGGCTGCTTTTAGCGCCCAGAGCGGCTCGGCGTGACGATCTGCTCAGGACCCACCTCACCCAGACCGAAAACAACCCAGAATCCTTCAGTGCAACAGAGTAGTGAGCAAAGAAGAAAACAAAAATCAAGTTTTTGTCAAAGTTAAAAGATGGCTTTACTGTAGGGGGCGCTGCTGAGGGGAAGAAGGAGGAATGATTTTAAAAGAGGCAACTAATGAAGCAGTGACGGAGCCGAAGGGAAAGAAGATGATAAATGTGATGAGAGCTGGAGGTAATCCAAGAGTTTTATTGATCCGCACTGTTATTGGCTGAAATAGTCCACGCTGATGGCTGATTACACTGTCTCATACAACACACACACACACAGAGACACAACAAACAGACACAACACACAGAGACACACAACACACACAGACACACAACACACACAGAGACACACAACACACACAGAGACACACAACACACACAGAGACACAACAAACAGACACGCAACACACACAGAGACACAACACACACAGAGACACACAACACACACAGAGACACAACAAACAGACACACAGAGACACAACACACACAGAGACACAACAAAGAGACACACAACAAACAGACACACGGAGACACAACACACAACAGACACACAACACAACAACAGACACACAACACAACAACAGAGACACAACACAACAACAGACACACAACACAACAACAGACACACAACACAACAACAGAGACACAACACAACAACAGACACACAACACACACAGACACACAGAGACACAACACAACAACAGACACACAACACACACAGACACACAGAGACACAACACACACAGACACACAACAAACAGACACACAGAGACACAACACACACAGACACACAACAAACAGACACACAGAGACACAACACACACAGACACACAACAAACAGACACACAGAGACACAACACACACAGAGACACACAACACACACAGAGACACAACAAACAGACACGCAACACACACAGAGACACAACACACACAGAGACACACAACACACACAGA